>NC_142939.1:64760886-64930886 GCF_046866305.1 Octopus bimaculoides
TCTCTCTCTCTCTCTCTCTCTCTCTCTCTCTCTCTCCCTCCCTCTCTTTCTCTCTCTCAACGTAAAACATCGGTGCCGTGTGGTTAACAAATTTGAATTTACTTCTCAACCTCTCACTTTTGGGTTCAGCAACGCTTTGTGAGGGAAATTTAGTAAATGGAAACTGTACAGAAGCCTGTCGTATCAGTTGTATATAGATAGACAGCCATATAGCTATTTTATATATGAGTACGTGTGTGTGTATAAATATATTACGTTATATATATATATGTGTGTGTGTACGTATATGTATATGTATGTATGTGCGTGTGTATGTATATATGTGTGTGTATGGATGGATGGATGGATGGATGGATGGATGGATGGATACACTCTTTTAGCATTGAAAACTTTTTAAGCCTTTTTGTTTTGTTTTCTGGAACTGAAGTAATCGATTAAACCCATTTTAACCCATTTCTCAAAAAGGTCGCTGGTTTTGTGCCTAAATTAGAAACATCATCATCATCATCATCATCATCATCATCATCATCATCATCATCTTGTTTTCAAGCAAAGTAATATTTCCCCATGACCGGACATGTTTTCACGGAAGATTGGAAACAAAGGCCTCTGCTTGTATGATGGTGACATTCATTTACTACTGTTACGCGATGACATGGTAGGGAGACAGTAACACACACACACATACACACACACAATTATTTTTCTTGTTGTTGCTACTATTATTGTTATCAACGTTGTTGTTGTTGTTGTTGCTGCTGCTTCTGCTGTTGTTGTTATTGTTGTTGTTGTTACATATTTGTACTTTGGTGAAAAACGAACTTCTTTTTCGTCCACTCTCTCCACATCGTTAAATATCACCACGCTTTTCAGAAAATGAATTAATCATTCTATTTTTTTACATGTTTGTCTAGCATAAACCTATTCTGCAAGACAAATTAATTTCATTTAATTAATTTTACGATAAAACAGAATTTAATCTAACTCTCAGAACACTGTTTTGGTTCACTTTCACTTGCAATCATACGATGCCAACCAAATAATGCTCATCAAAAGCAAAAGAACACAAACATTTCTGCAAACCGTGGAGCAGAAATATTCAAACAAGTCAGCTTTGTAGTGAAACATACAAGATTTTTTCAAAAGAAATTCTTTGTTCTCTGAAAAGCATGATAGCTTATTGGATCATACTCTTTACTCTTTTACTTGTTTCAGTCATTTGACTGCGGCCATGCTGGAGCACCGCCTTTAGTCGAGCAAATCGACCCCAGGACTTATTCTTTGGAAGCCTAGTACTTATTCTATCGATCTCTTTTGCCGAACCGCTAAGTTACGGGGACGTAAACACACCACCATCGGTTGTCAAGCGATGGTGGGGGAACAAACACAGACACACAAACACACACACACATATATATATACATATATACGACGGGCTTCTTTCAGTTTCCGTCTACCAAATCCACTCACAAGGCTTTGGTCGGCCCGAGGCTATAGTTGAAGACACTTGCCCAAGGTGACACGCAGTGGGACTGAAACCGGAACCATGTGGTTGGTAAGCAAGCTACTTACCACACAGCCACTCCTGCGCCTATGTTTAAGATTTGTTCATCATCAACAACAAGAACAACAATACCAATAACATTGGTACGATCACAGAGACAGGAATGCTACCAAGCGAGAAATGCATGCTCAAAGATAGTTTTGCCCAATTTGCTTTCAGTATCAAATTTTAGATATGGACGTAGCACAATCCCAATCAGAGCTGTTGAAAAGCTATATTTAAAAGGGTTCAAATTCTTTGTCCAAATAATTCGGAAGAAGGTAATGAGAAGATTTAATTATCTGCGTTTACTAAGAGAAGAGCAGAAGTTTTCCTGTAGCTTCAAAAGCAAGTTAAAGGAGACTTTGGTAGATGTGGGGACTAGCATGTTTTACATTAAAAAAGGGTAAAGCCTACGTTACCATCTACCTGGCCTACAAAATCGAGGACGAGGTGTGGCACCAGGCAGATTTTACACTCGCGATTTTACGCTCATAATCTTGTGCCCTAGTATGTGAGGCGCACAAGAGTGACAATCAGGTATACGGAAAAGGATATTGACCGCATCACCTCGACGCCTTTGAGGTACAATATCGTAGGGTGTTAAGTAGATGAATAATGAAGAACGATGTAAGATCAGTAGGGGGTCAACATAGACTTATGGCTGCTCTTGATCCTTCAAGACTTCAGACCAATACTGGAGCTATGTTCAGTTGGGGTATGAGACTGATGGTGCAGAGCAAAATGTCCAGTTTCACAGTTGTGGTTGTAAGTACCAGCTTCCAACCCCTTTACCATTCCTCAGTCTTCAACCACTACCCTGATGGGTGCCATACAGTTATTTTTGTCTAATTTTGTTGTGTTTTGCATAACATTGTGTGCATGTATGTCATTATTCAGTTTATTTCAAGAATTCTTGCCAATAGAGAAAGAGCCGGTTTCTAACCTAGATCCAAGGCTCCTTCATTGCAATTTCAACATCAACAACAGGGTATTTTTGTTTTGTATGTATGTGTGTGTATGTATGTATGTATGTATGTGTGTATGTATGTATGTATGTATGTATGTATGTATGTGTGTGTGTATGTATGTATGTATGTATGTATGTATGTATGTATGTATGCGTGTGTATGTATGTATGTATGTATGTATTTTGTCACTTAGGGACAGCAAAGATTATCAGGAAGATTTTAAACACTTGAAAGACATCTGAAAACTTGTGGATACCTAAGGTTACTCGCTACCCACATAAATCCTATCAGGAATAAGACCGAACCTGAGCCAAACCAAAATAATAATAATAATAATAATAATAATAATAATAATAATAATAATAATAATAATAATAATAATAAATCTATCAACAAAAAAAATACAGATGAATACCGATCTGCTAGCCTTAAAAAACTACGCTACGAGCAATGTTTACATGCTGAGAACTCGGTGACGGTGTTGTCTCAAAAAACTGACCCTAAACAGACAAATCCGTCCCCGAATGTCAACGCCAAACCTCGTCATGCCTCAATGATAACAAGGCAGATCACAAACCAGAGTGGTTATCGACCGAATCACAAAGGGCCACTCACTCGAAATAGATCTGCTAGCCTTAAGAAGCTACGTCACGAAAGCTCGGAGACGGTGTTGTCTCAAAAAACTTACCCTAAACAGACAGATCCGTCCCCTAGCGTCAACGTCGAAGCTTGTTATGCCTCACTGTTAATAAAACAAAATATAAACCGCAATGGTCATAGACCGGATTATAAAGGACCACTTACTCGGATAATGAACCAGATCCGAGACGAGAAATCTGCTACTGGTTCAAATCTTCCCGACACACAGGAGCTGGAAGTACCCCACAACCGGAATATTCCAACAGATGGCCATCCATGCTCGTCATCAAATAACCAAAAGAAAAAGAATGAAAAATGGTCTAGGGAAGATAATAAAGAAGTTCTTAGAGCCTTCTACCGTGCCATATATTTCCCTACAGATAAATCTAATACTGTACAAACCTACTTAAACTGGAGACAGAAACACCTTGCAGTAAGACCCTACATAGACAGTAATAAACTTGCCAACGTCAGAAGAAACATTATAAAAAAAAAATTACTAACTGAAGTAGAGATTGACCAAATTAAGCAAGCAATAAAGGATAAAAAGAATGAAACTGCAGCTAAAGAAGATACTACAGAGGAAATAATTATAAACCAGCCCAAGGCTGATGAAAATACAGTAATAATTGAAAGAGTTAAGGTAACTGATAGGCAAAATAAAATACTCTCTGAACCAACCATAAACACTAAGGCAGGTGAAAATCAAATAGATGAAGGAAGTCATACAGAAATCGACGCAACAGAACTACATGATCTAAAAAATCAAATCATGATTGAATGGCTGAAAATTAAAGAAACTAGTATGAATGAACGCGACACTCTCCCCAAAATTCGCAATTCTAACCAAAACCTGAAAATAATTGGTAAAATCCGCCTTGCACTTAAGGATATAATTTCAGCTAATGATGTTGATATTACAGATCTCAACCACCTGTACTATGCATCCGCAAGAATCTCAACGATTCTATGTGGTGAAAAGATTAGAAAAAGACAACACTCCCACAAAAAGCCTTCTTGGCAAGAACGCATTCAACACCAAATTAAGCTGCTTAGATCTGACATAGAATGTTTGAAAAACCTTAAATTTGACAAGAGTATCAAACCTACAAAGACCCAAAGACTAAAGAAAAAATATAACATGAAAACCATAGTTGACATTGATGCCACCATAGAAACCATCAAGCAAAAGGTATGTGCTAAAGCTGCCCGCATAGCAAGGTATGAAAAGCGTGTTAAATTCTTCCGAGATAATAACATGTTCAAAAATAACCCCAAAAATTTCTACAGGAAGATAGGGAAAACACCAGTAACAATAAAGTCTGTCCCATCAAAAGAAGAAGTGCAAGAATTTTGGAATAAAATCTGGGCAGAAGATAAAACACACAATGAAAAGGCCCCTTGGATTGATAGAATAGCTACAGACCTAGACTCCTTAGAGGAGCAAAAGTGGGAGGGGGTCAGGGTAGAAGATATAAGATCTGCTCTCAGGAGGTCAAGCAAATGGAAGTCTCCAGGAAAGGATAAAATTCCTAACTTCTGGTTGAATGCCTTCCCAGAAAGCCATGAACTGCTAACAAAACTTTACAACGATGTTTTGCAAAATCCTAGTTTGATGCCCTCTTGGCTAGTTAATGGTTTAACATTCCTGCTTCCAAAAAATGAGGAAACAAACGAACCAAAAAATTATCGCCCCATAACCTGCTTAACAACAATGTATAAGACGCTAACATCTGTCCTAACCGAGTACACCTATAGTTTTTTAATAGAAAGTAGCATATTCCCTAATGAGCAAAAGGGATGTAAACGTGGATCTTATGGTTGTAAAGATCAGCTACTCATCAATAAGATGATCTTAGAAGATTGTCACAAGCGACACAAAAACTTGTCAATAGCCTGGATAGACTATAAAAAGGCCTTTGATAGCCTACCACATAGCTGGATTAGGAAATGTCTGGAAATGTATAAAATAGCTCCTACTCTGCGAAACTTTTTATCTGTAAGTATGAGATCATGGGGAACCACACTGATGTTGAACAATGACAATGAATCTCTAAATGCTGGAGATGTAAGAATTTCATGTGGCATTTTCCAGGGTGACTCACTATCACCACTCCTCTTCTGTCTAGCCCTAATACCGCTCTCAAAATTGCTCAATGATGCACAGTATGGTTATAAAATATTTGATAAAAATATAAATCATCTCATTTACATGGATGATTTAAAGCTCTTTGCAAAAAATGACCAACAACTCAAAGGCCTACTAGCGATTGTTAAACAATTCAGTGATGACATCAGGATGCAATTTGGCCTTGATAAATGTGCAAAAGCTATCTTTATCAAAGGAAAAATGACAAATACATCTAATGTGAACCTTGACCAGCAAAATGTCATAAAAGAGTTAGAACCAGCGGAGAGCTACAAATACCTAGGGGTAATTGAAGGGGACAATATCAAGCACTCAGTGATGAGGGAAAGGATCAGAAGAGAATGTTATCGCAGGGTGAGAGCAATACTGAAGACAGAGCTGAACGCGAGAAACAGGATCGAAGCGATCAATGCTCTAGCCATACCAGTCGTGACTTACAGTTTCAACATCGTTAACTGGTCAATTACTGAAATATGTAATGTTGACAGAAAAATACGAAAACTGTTGACAATGCATAGAATGCACCACCCTAAGGCAGATATAGAACGTCTTTATCTGCCAAGAAAAGAGGGAGGTCGAGGACTACTACAGCTGGCATTATCAATGAAGGTAGCCACAATTGGCCTAGACACCTATATGAAAAACTCTGAGGACTGGATGCTAAAACTTGTCTTAAAATATGAAAGCAAGAAAGCATCTTACTCAGTAACAAAACAGGCAAAGGAATATCTAAGTGAATTCCAATTGCAACAAATTCAAGAATTAGACGAACTAGAAACACCTACAGAAAAAGCTAAGCGCTTGAAAACCCGTGCTAAAATTGCTGCCTTAGCTATTATGACTGAAAAATGGCATGGAAAACCTCTCAATGGCAAATACCCAAAGAGAGCGAATAATGCAGATATTGACAAAGCCCTTACCCACCAATGGTTAATGGCCTCTGGATTGAAATCAGAAACAGAGGGGTTTATCATAGCAGCCCAAGATCAATGCCTACCTACAAAGAACTACCAGGCCAACATATTAAAGAACGGCAGCTCCCCATTATGTCGTATATGCCAACAACAAAATGAGACCATCGATCATGTTGTCTCCATGTGCAGTCTGCTTGCGCCTACAGAGTATCTCAACAGGCATGATAGAGCTGCACAATATATTCACTGGGTAATATGCAAAAACCTGGACTTGCCCCATGATAAAAACTGGTGGGAACACAAACCACCCCCAGTACTTGAAAATGATCACATTGCACTCCTCTGGAACTTCACCATTCAAACTGACAGAAAGATAGACGCAAATAGGCCAGACATCATACTGAAAGACTTCAGACAAAAATCATGCCTCCTCATTGATATGACTGTCCCAATTGATATAAACGTATCTGTCAAGACCTACCAAAAACTGAGCAAATATAAAGATCTTGAAATAGAAATTAGCAAAATGTGGAATCTGAAGACGAAAACAATACCTATTGTCATAGGTGCCCTGGGAATGACAGCGAAACGGGCTGATTACTACCTAGCTCAGATACCAGGAAACCCCAAAATGGCTGAAGTTCAAAAGATAGTGCTCATGGGAACTGCCCATATCCTACGTAAAATACTGTCTATGTGATCTCAAATTTTAAAGCAAACATAATTTTCTTATGGTTTCTTAAACATTCACTTGAACAAAACTGTACAAATCCAAATATATGGTACCCTAGGCATAACACCTACATGAACTTCTAACTTGTTGTCTCTTGAGGTCTCTGGGTGAGACTTGGATCCAACTTGTACAAATGCAAAACAAAAGTCAAACATAAAATAATAATAATAATAATAATGACGACGACGACAACAACAACAACAACAACAACAACAATAATAATAACGTATGATGGATGGAGCGCAAGCCCTGACGCACCTCTTTTCTGTCTCCAGGCAAGAATTCCAGAATCTTCTTGTCGTTCTCTAGATTTCAGATTCATAAAATCTCGCAACTTTCGGTCATGGTCAATGATACGCACCAATTCCTTCATGTCAGCATGGTGCTGTGCAATGTCTTTCTCAGACTTTTCGCCAAGAACAACCATTCGGTTCTGTGCATCTTCCCTGGTGTTTTGCAGAAACAAAATTATTAAATTGACAAGCAAGAAGATATATTTATATATACATATACTTATATATGCTTACCACACAGCCAAACCTGTGCCTATATATATATATATATATATATATATATATATATATATATATATATATATATATATATATATATATATAAGTTCAAAAAAAGGAAAAAGACAAAAAACAAAAACAAAAAACAACAACTTGAGGACGTGATACGGATTGTGTTACTAGACGCTCGGGAAAGGAAAGAGATTATGTCTACTAAACCCTTCAAGGTAGTGTGCCCTAGCATGGCTGCAATCCAATGATTAAAAAAAGTAAAAGATAAAAATCATCTACCCAATAGAATCACTTTACCTGTAACTGTAGGCTTGTGTTGATTTCTCTACAAGATGAATAATATTCTGACGAATATGGTGGTACTCTTTCTCAAGTTTTTGATGGATCACATCAAATTTCTCCTTTTCGGCTTTCAAAGAATCGATTTTTTGGCGCAGGTGGCGGTTTTCAGTCAAATAATGATTGAATTTTTTACACGTCTGTAATACAAAAAATTATTCAATGTCAATAATTAGGGAGTCGTTTACATCTGGGGTCCACAACTACCGAGCTGTAAACCAGTGTCAAACCGCAGAGAAAGAATACATTCTAAAATTTTATATTTATTTTACTGACTAACGCAGACTGCAGGGTGCTTTTGTATTGTATATCTATTATATATGATCGCCATAAGTTTTAAGCTTAAATAAAAATACCATTATTATATATATATGTATGTATGTATGTATGTATGTATGTATGTATTGCCTTTAACAATAAATAATGTGCCAACTGCTAATGTCATTAAATGTGGCATGTTTTGTTTTTGGGTAAAAACCTCTGCGTACAGTCAAATTTACTCTGGAACGATAAAATGTATACCAGTGATATAATGTGTCTTTTCGAATAGAGTACAACTCTGTCTTTCCTGGTATTCAGTTAAAAAACAATATTACTAGTAAATTAACTGCATTCACTTACATGATCCAGACGATTCTCCATTACTCTGATGGTTTTCTCCACGGCAATGCTATATTTTAAGTTCTTACCAAAGCTACCATAAATCTGATTCCATTCCTTTTGCTTCCTCATCCAGTCTGTTAACTGCTGATCCAAGTGGTTGATTATCTCCCTATCTTTCTGGATATCTACATCGATATTATCTGTAACAGAAAAACACACAAAAGTATAGCTTCTGAATTAATCTATCAGAGAAAATACACATTGATATATTCATAGATGTTATTTATAAGTAGTCCATGATAATATATCTAAAAATTTCGTTTTAGGATTTGGTTTGCAAAATTTTTTGTGATTTCGTGTGTTGAAGCATATTCTGTTGTGTCTGGGGAGAGTCATTTTCTTATTGTGCCTTAAAATTTAACACACTCACCGGTTTAGGAAAATAAAAATAAGAAATAAGTTGAAATTTTACCGGTGAGTTTGTTAAATTTTAAGGCACAATAAGAAAATGATTCTCCCCAGACACAACAGAATATCTAAAAATATTATCGGAAAGAGATAATCCATGATAATATAGCCATAGAAGAAATGGGATAGCGTGGAAGACATAGACCAAGGAAGGAGATATGAGAAAGTGATTTAGGAAGGCAGACGTGGGGCAGATAGACAGACTGAAGGAAATAGCCAAAAGAAAGATAGAACAAAGTAAGTATTCAAAGAAGAGAGAGACAGAGACAGAAAGAGAGACAGAGACAGAGAGAGACAGAGAGATAGGGATACAGAGAGAGACAGAGACAGAGGCAGACAGGCAGACAGGAAGACAGGAAGACAGGAAGACAGGAAGACAGGCAGACAGGCAGAGACCAAGAAAGATATTCGTGAAAGATATCCTAAGGAAGGGACCATAAGGAAAGTTAAACGCTTGAAGATACCATTAAAGAGCTAAGCCTAGAAAGGAATCTATAGGAAAACTAGACGAATGAGTTACTCATTGGAGACAGACGAAGAAAATAACAGATAGGGAGGCAGACACGGGAAGTTAGTATGAGAGAGATAGACTAAAGAAGGCAAGCATGGGAGAGATAGACCGCGGAAGCTACTCATAGTAACGGTAACCCAAGGAATGAACCATGGGAAAGATCGACACTGGAAGATGCTGTGGGAGAAATAAACTAAAGAGAGCAACCATGATAGAAAAAAAGACCAAAGAAGGTACTTACAGGAAAGACAACCCGAGGAAGGAAGCACGAGAAAACACCATGGAAGAGAAAGATCCAATAAGAAGGTAGTCATGTGAACGACAGAGCAATTAGGGTGTTCGGGAGAAAGACAAAGACAGGAAATGAACATAGGAGAGACAGACTAATGAAGGCAACTATAGAAGAGATGGTTCAAGGGAAAGATAAACCAAGAGTGAACCTTATGGGAGATATCAATAAAGGAAGGATTCGTAAACAGTATCTATAGGAGAGATGAACCACAAAAAAGGTACATTAGGAGAGTATTTGTGGCAAATTAAGATAATCTGTCTTTTCTAACATGTTCAACGATTACATAGAGACTCTATCTATCTATCTAATCTATCTATCTATCTATCTATCTTCTCTCTCTCCTCTCTCTATCTCTCTCTCTCCCCCTCTCTCTCTCTCTCTCTCTCTCTCTCTCTCTCTGACTTAAATCTGTGGTTTTAGTACGTTGGTGAGTGAGTGAATGAGTGGGCGGAAGAGGATGGAAAAGAAGAGGAGAGTGAAAATGTGAGAGGGGAGAAGAAGTAAGCGAATCCGTGTGTGTGTGTGTGTGTGTGTGTGTGTGTGTGTGTGTGTGTGTGTGTATCTGCGCATGTGATCGAGTGAACGGGCGGGTGCGTGTGTATGTAAATGATTGAGTGAATGAGTAAGTGAAAATGTATGTGAATGGGTGTCCAAGATTGCGTATATAAATGAGTGTGTGAGGAAGAGGAGGAATAAGTGAACGAGTGCGAAAGCGAGTGAAGAAAGGAGAGAACGAGTGGGTGAGTGAGTGGGTGAGTGAGTGGGTGAGTGAGTGGGTGAGTGAGTGAGTGAGTGAGTGAGTGAGTGAGCGAGTGAGTGTGTGGGTGAGTGGGTGAGTGACATTGCCAATCGGTTCAATAACCTCCTTTCTTTATTTTATTTTCGAGGCCAGTACGGAACTGTAGCCATAGCACTGTTTGACACAAATATAAACAGTGCCATCTTAAAGACCGGTTGCATACAGCACTTACCCAGAAATCGTTCGGATCCCGGGGGCCTGACGGTAACCCACCAATGAAGTGGTATTTAGGAGGCCCAATATATTGCTTCTCCCAGTGAAGACAATAAATTACTAAAACAGCCCTGCAAATGAACAGTACTTTATCATATTCTATTGCGCTCTGTTACCGACCAAACTAAGATTATTTAAATAACTACTCTTTACCTTTTGTTTTAGATAAATTCTTCAATATCGCAGCATTCTTCGAGTCCATTCGTTGGTTTCTTTCACATTCAGCAAGAGATAGTTCTTTGTTTAGTTCATTCCTCTCCGTTTCCAATATAGAAATTTCATATCTTGATGGGAAATATATTGAGATTTTTACATTTAAATCTTGAAACAGTCAATGAAACTCGTAAACTCTTAAATTCTCTTTTCTTGTTTCTTAATAATCACGAAATATCAAAAACAATTTTGGCCAATCATTGCAGCTTGCTCAGTGACAAAATTCCACTCCATCTGTTGGGAATCAGTTACAGGCGAAGTTTTGTAAGCGCCTGTGCCTAACCGTGTGGCATAGTGATTGCACTCACAATCATAAGATTGTGATTTCAATTCCTGGGCAGGGCAGTGTGTCACGGTTTTTTTTTTTTTTTTCTGAGCAAAATATTTACTTCCCTTCATGTTGCTCCGTCCAATCAGCTGTAAATGAGTTGCAGTAATAGCTACGCCTGCGCCACATATATAAATATACATATCGGTTTGGTGATGCAAACAGGAAAAGTAAAACTCAAAATATGAATATATGGAGTACTGATTATCTTCATTTTAACGTGTGTGTTCTCTTACAACCCACGATACTGCTATTTTAACCCGAGGAAGATATCTCCTCTACCTGGTTATTCAGTGCGCTTTCGCACTCGATGTTCATTGCAAGGGGGAAAGAACTCCTGCGACCACCAGATCACGTGATTTCGATCTTATTGGATCACTTCAGCGGTGGACACTCGTTTGCCAGTCATGGCGTTAGTCTGATCTCGCTTGCAATATATAGAAAATATAGTGCCATACAATCACAGGTCTTGTAACCAGAAGCAACAGAAGTAACCAGGAGCAACAAGTCTGATAAGTGCTAACGCACGAAACTATAGGCCTTTGACTCACTCCGTTGCTTCTGCTAAATATCAGTAAATATACATATATATTTTTAATACATTGTGATTATAAGGGGCAGGTATAGAGAGATTTTCTTACCTGTACTTTCGAAGAATTTTCTGAGTTTTCTCAGTAGAGTCATTTCGATCATTTTCCATTAAATAATATTGTTCTTTGAGTTCTTTGAATTCTCTTAGAGTTTCTTTCTCCATTTCTGAATCTGTGACGTCAGACCGAGCTGATATTAGGCGTGGCATTGTTAGTCCGGCAGTCTGGCAGTTTAGTAATGTGGTTGTCTGATAATCTTATAATATCTAAATCTGGCAATCTAGCAATCTAGCAATTTGGTAATCTTGCAATATCGTAATCCTGTTTATGAGACAATTTTCAAAAAAGAACGTCCAAACAAAAGCAATGTGGAATGAGAGGATTCACAAACAGTATAAATACATATTGAAACAATCTGCAAACGATTTCGATACATATTAGATAGTGCCCAAACAATAAAATAAATGAAATATTGTCTATATGTGTGTGTATGTTTGTGTGTGTGTGTGTGAAAGGATTAGCTGTCGGAGTCCCGTACGTTGAAACCGACGGGAGAGTCCATCATATATATATATATATATATATACGGGACTCCGACAGCTAATCCTTTCTCTGCCGGTCAAAATACTTATGTCGAATGTGACATTTAAGTCCCGCCAACGATTTGCAAAGAAGGCCACAGAGGTTGCAAGTATGACGATTACAGGTCAGTGCTTGTGGTATATTTGCAGCCGCTTTTCTCCTCTGCTTTGCACTCCGAATATATACACAAACACATATACATACATACACACACACAATATATACATATAAATAGATAAGTATATATATATATATATGTACATATATATAGATATGTACGTATGTAAGAAAGTATGTGTGTATATATATATACATACACATATATATTTATATATATATATATATATATATATATATATATATATATATACACATATATATACATACATATATATATGTATATACATACGTATATATATACATATATATATATATTATATATATATATGAATATATATATATATATATATATGTATGTATGTATATATATATATATACACATATATGTATACATATATATACATACACATATATATATATGTATATATTCCGCTTTTATTATTGTTTCTTTCTGTTTTTCTCCCCCTCCCCCTTCACCGTTCTCTTTCTCTCCCTCACTCTTTCTCTTTGACTCTCTCCTTGCTCACACATGACCAGCGGCTATCGTTCTTTCTTCTTCTTGCTTTACAAGAGATAAGACCTACTTATGCCTGTCTCCCGTCATAGCTCCTTTCTCCAGCGATCCCCACCATCTTGCCTCGTCATGACTCAACAGCCCTCACCGTTTGTTTTTACTGTCTTCTTCTCACTGTCCTGTTCTTGTTAACACTTTCATCCTCCGCAAAAATCCCAAATTGTATTCAATTTGATTTGCGGGAAAGACTGTTTCAACGAAGTCGCGTATTGTCTCAACCTTCGAAACGCGGAGTAGATAAAACAGGGACAACTGATGAAGGGATTATTCTTTATGTTGCCTGACTCGTTTCTCTATTTGTTTCTTTCGTTGTTCGTAAAAAAGTTCCTTTTATGTTCTCGTTCTTTTTTTCTTCACGTTTTTTTGACGTCCTGTACCCATATATGCATGTATATATACATACATATGTAGATATGTACATATATGTATGTATATATGCATGTATATATATATTATTATATTATTACATATATATATATACATATATATATATATATATATATATATATATATATATATGCGTATATAAATATATACGTGTATATATATTATTATATTATTACATATATATATATATATATATATATATATATATATATATATATATATATATACATATATATACGCATATATATATATATATATATATATATATATATATATATATATATATATATATATACACATATATATACGCATATATATATGTTTATATATATGTTTATATATACACATATATTTGCATATATATATATATATATATATATATATACGTCGTGAGGTCACCCTTTGGCAGCTGAACTGGGGCGACGCGAAACAAAGCGTTATCCTTAAGAACGCAACATATCACCGGTCTGGGAATCGAAACCACGATTGCAGGATCGTGAGCGTAACACCCTAACCAAACATACGCGCGCACGCGCGCACACATACATACATACATACATACATACATACTTACTTACATACATACTTTGTTGTTGATGTTGAAATTCCAATGAATGAGCCTTGAATCTATGTTAGAAACCGGTCCTTTCTCTATTGGCGAGATATCTTGAAATAAAACTGAACAATGACACACACACACACATATGTATGAAAGTGTGTGGCTTACTGATGAGGATATTTGACTCACGATCTTAACACCGTGAGTTCGATACTCGCCAGAGCGTTATGTCTTGAGCAAGGCACTTCATTTCACATTATTACAGTTCGCTCAGCTCGAAAAAATGAGTAGCACCTATATTTCAAAGGATCAGCCTTGTTACATTCCGTGTCATACTGAATCTCCCTGAGAAATACATTAAAGGTACTCGCATCTGTGGAGGACTCAGCCACCTGCACATTAATTTCACGAGCAGGCTGCTCTATGGATCGGATCAACATGCACATTCGTTATCACAACCGACGGAGTACCAACCAACTGCATACATGTATGTATGCATGTATGTATGCATGCATGCTTGTCTCTTTGTGAGGGAGAGACAGAGAGAAAATGAAGGAGGAATCTTGAGTACTGAGAAGCCATTATTATTAACCATAATTAAATAATGTACTATATCTGACAATCAATTTAGCTCCCCAGCGAATTGAATCTGTATAAAAGCATATCTAAATCGTATCTTTTATTTCTCGTATCGAAAATAAAAGATCAATACATGCTTCTATAGATCGATATTACACCTGTAACAACCTGAATGACCTTAACAACAATAACTACAGCAATTAACCAGTTTAACGCTGATTGCAACAATTATATAATAAGAGATGCCATGGGAATTATTAAAAGAGGTTTGCACGTAGACAAAAGTGAAATCCCGAGAGTTTTACGGAAACAATACAATATCTATACCTATATATATGGCTGCATACATATATACATACATATATATATATATATGTATATATACAAGCATATATATACACACACACACACATATATATATATATATGTGCATATATAATGAATAGTAAATAATATATATATATATACATGCATATATGGGAACAGGACGTCACCAACGGTTCAAACAACATGGAATAAATAAACAAACGATTTAAATACCTAAACAAAGAGAAAAATGGAGTACAGGACAAGTAAACACAGAGAAAGGACCCTTCATCACTTGTCGGCTGTCTGTCTACTCCTCATTTTGAGCATTCATCGACAATATAAGTCTTCAAAGACAGTTACAAATATATATATATATATATACTATTTTTTTCTTTCTCTACCACTCTTCACATGTGTCCGGCTACTGCCTTCTTTCTTATCTAAGCCACTGCCAACCCAGCACGAACTTCTCTCTCCCTTCTAGTTCGTCTCATCACAGCGTTCAGTATACATATACATTTTTCTCACGTCTGGCCCTACTAGCCCTTCTTGTTTATTTTCGCTGTTTCGTTTTCCGTTCGCCACGATATTCCTCCGCATTACAAATTTAATTTGTTTCCGCGGGAAGAGCCATTCTAACAATGCGTCCTGCGCTAACTCTTCGAAACGCTTAGTTTTAGAATGGTGGCAGTTGATGAACGAAATGTTCTCTATGTGGCCTGTGTGTTTTCTGTACTCTGATTATGTTCTGTTTTTCATTTTGTCCACGTTTTTTTGTGACGTCCTGTACCCAGACAAGCATTTATATATACATGTAGATGTATGTATGTACATACCTGTACGTATATATGCATATACTCACATATTATTTGTATTACATATATATATATATACACGTAATTTCTTACATACATAATGGAAGTCTGTCCTGGTTCGACAATGACGTCAGTGACGCCGGAGGTGGGAGCGGAGCCCGAAAGCGGATGCGCAGACGCTGCCACATGTTGGGCACGTGATAGCAGAAGTAGGGTTGGGGATCCTCTCTTTTCGGGCTTGTTGCTTCTGGTTCATGTTCTTGAGGCGCTTTTCTTCGAACAGCCTAACACCCTTTTGGACAGCTGGATGCCAGGCGCCGCCGTCAGAGGCAATCGATTCCCAGTCACGGGCTGAAATGCCGCAGGCCTCGAGGGAAGTTTTCAGAAAGAAAACGGTGAAGGACGGAGGGGGAGTAAAAGGGAATTAGAGAAGGATAGAGGAAAAAACAGAAGAGAGTAGAGAGTCGCATCAAGAGGGTAAAGATAAACTTACTAGGAAATAGATGCGTGGCATTCAATTAAATAGTAAATAATATATATATATATATATATATATATACACACACACACACACATGCATATATGGGTACAGGACGTCACCGATGGTTCAAAGAACATGAAATACGTAAAAACAGAGACAAAAATGGAGAACAGGACAAGTAAACAGAGAAAGGATCCTTTCATCAGTTATCAGCTGTCTATCTACTCCTCATTTCGATCAATATATGCAGATATATATATCTGTATATATATATATGCATATAATACATACACATATATGCATATATATATATATATATATATATATATATGCATATAATACATACACATATATGCATATATATATATACATATATATGCATATATATACATACACATATATGCATATATATATATACATATATATGCATATATATACATATATATATATACATATAAGGCGAGCTGACAGCCGTTATGTCCTGAGTTCAAATTCCACCGAGGTCGTCTTTGCCTTTTATCCTTCGTGGTCGATAAATTAAGTACCAGTTACGCAGTTGCGCTGATGTAATCGATTCATCCCCATCCCAAAAATTTCATACCTTGTACCTATAGTAGCAAGGATATACATACATACATACATACATATCAGAAGTATTCCTGTCGTGACCACCCTAAGCTTTTTGTGTTTTTATTTTTCAGAAATTAATGTAATAGAAGTATTTAGAAGTAGATTTATTGTGTTCTTCCCTTTTTTTTAAGACTGCAAGGAAAGATTTACAATAGATTTGGCTGCTGTTTCTAACTGGGAGGCTGACCATGTAGACGTTTTTCTACTTGTTGACGCTGTCGATAGTTAGAAGGGAGAAATGAAAGAAAAGAAGTGCTTGGGAGTGAATAGAGCAGCCTTAGTTGAGCTGCCAACTGATCAAAGACGTTCCAACTGTGACCGTCCTGTCATTCGTTTGCTTTGTGTTTCGTTTCCTTGTTTGTTTTTGCTTTTTTGGACAAAAGAAGGAAGAGAGTATCTAAGACACAGGCACCCTTTCTGCTGTAAGTATTTGTGTTTTGGAACTCTAATGCCGTGATAATCTGGTTATACAACAACAAAAATAATGATTTCTTTTATTGGCCACAAGGGCCGAAATAATATAATGATAATAATAATAACAATAATAATAAAAGAGTAATTACTCTAATAACTCTTTAACATCTACTTACCTTCAATTACTTCCGAAAATAGTCGAGTCGGTTGGTAGTTGCTGACTTAACAGAATTGTGTAAACAACACCTTGTCTCTTCACAGTTGCTAACAGCAACAGGTACTATTCGTTAATTAAACGTAGGGGAAACAACTAGATCTTTAGAGTTACGTCCCTTAAAAGAAGAAGCAATTAAAAAATAGTTTTGCGTGAAAGGCAACTACACGATTTCATGTTCGATATCATTGTAGTGCTCTTTTACCAAATTGTCTTTTATGGTACCATAAAAATTTACCAATGCTTTGTAGAATTTGTGAGGTTGAGGCAGTAGGAGCTCCTGAAAATATTTACCGTATTTTCCGACACCAAGTCAACGTAGTATATCGTATAAACTTTCAAACACCGCCACTATCTTTCCAAATGCCATTGCATTTCACTAGGAATTTTTGATCCTCCAAACCTGTCTTGGTGCCTAATCCCATCTGCCTTTTTTTTAGCCGTAAATTTTGGTCAAAAAAGTTAGACTTATTTCTAACTGGGAGGTTGGGATCAAATCGAGGTGAAATTGACTGGACCAGTTCAGCTTCCAGGGTTTATCATCGGAATCCCGTTCAACACTGTACCTTGAGGAGCCATGCTTCCCGGACGCAACATGGGGCGCGAGGGTGGACCCGCGCCCCACCTCCTCAACTCCCTAGGCCATGGGTGGGGAACCTTTTCGTTCATGAAGGCTACCTTACGATTCATCGCCCCTCATAGAGACCGCATTGAACAAATATTTTTGTCATTTTATCCCTAGGCTTAGGCCACTTAGTAATTTAGTAGTAAAGTCATAAAAAAAAAAGACAGGTGAATAAAAATTGGAAATATGACATTTTCAAATATTTTACTGAAGTAGGAACTTTTTTTTAATAAGTAAATGAAAAATAATCTTTTAAAAAAAGTCAAGCTTATAAAGACCGAGAAAATGAAATTTTGAAATATTTCCTTTAGGCATGTATTTACTCTTTATTCAAATTAATGACTTCTTTGAGTTTGCTTTCTTTGAGAAAGCATTTTGATATCCGGTTCCAACAGAGTGGTTCTTAGTATCAATTGGTCCTCTAAATGCTCATCTGTCAACTGTGTTCTCAGTGAATTATTGATTTGCGTCAAGCACGAGAATGTGGATTTGCAACAGTATATTGCAGAAAAGTAGGAAATCAGTCGGAGTGCATGTTCACGAAGACGTGGATATTCTATTGCCTTTGAACTCTACATATTCATATCCAGTGTTGGTTTATTTATGTCTCTGTACCTTAACAATTTACAAGAAAAAAAATTGTTGAGAGAATTAGTGCCTGACTTTAAACAAGTATTATAGGCAATCTAGTTGACTAAACTACAGGGGCTGCAATCTAATGACTGAAACAAATTATATAAACATACAACATAAATTCAACCCTTTTCATACCAAACTGCCTCACTCCACCCTTGGTTCTGTAATACAAACTTCTTGTTTTAAAGCGATCTAAATTAAAACATTCCATCAAAATTTCATGTCAATTCCTGTTCCAAACAGAGGTGGGTTAACTGACAGAATTGTTACCCCATCAGACGAAATGCTAAACAACATTTCTTCCAGCTCTTTAGGTTTTTAGTTCAATCCCTGCCAAGCAAAACTTTACCTTTTGTCCTTTCAGGCCTGACAACATAATGTACCAAATTATAAGGGTAATCCTCACACTCAGAATTCTTGGCCTTGTGCCAAAATTAGAAAATTTATGTTCCATAATGACTCGAATATTTTACTTAATTCCATTAATTTACAAATTTATTGAAACAAAGGCAGTGTATTTCATAAGGGTTAATGAGTTAGACATTCAATAAATCAAACAACTGAAGACGTATCACTGAACAAATGGCAGATCCATCAATGAGTCCCAAGATGTGGGCCACGATTTTGTAGCGAGGTGCTACATTTGACGGATATTTGTCCTCATCTTGTTTGTTGTTAACACAATGTTTTGGCTGATATACCCTCCTGCCTTCTTCAGGTGTCTTAGGGAAATTTCGAACCTGGGTTCTCATTCCTAAAATATTTTTTGATGTTGTTATTATTATAATTTTTATTATTATTATTATTCAGGTCACTGCATGGAATCGAACTTGGAATCTTGGGGTTAGTAGCCTGTGCTCTTAACCACTAACCCCAAGATTCCAAGTTCAATTCCAGGCAGTGACCTGAATAATAATAATAACGAAAAATACCCTAGGAATGAGAGCCCAAGTTCGAAATTTCCCCAAGACACCTGAAGAAGACTGGAGGGTATATCAGACAAAACATTGTGTTAACAACAAACAAAATGAGAACAAATATCCGTCAAACGTAAATAATTCCTCATCTCTTAAATATAAAACGGTGCAGGTGTTGTCAAGAAGCAGCACCTTGAGCAAGTTCTTTCTACTATTGACCAATGCTTTGTGAGTGGATTTGGTGAACAGAAACCGAAATAAGCTGCCAGTACACTCTATAAGGTGGTTGGCATTTGGAAGGGCATCCAGCTGTAGAAACCATACCAAAGTAGAGACTGAAGCTTGGCACTGTCCTCTTGTTCATTGGTTCCTGTCAAACCATTCCACCCATGCCAGTATGGAAGACAGAAATTAAATAAAAATGACATTGATATATAACACACACACACACACACACACACAATAAGCATGTATACACCATATGAATCAGAAAAGAAAACAAAGCATGTAAAGGGAGGAAGCAGAGGAGGAGGTGGAGGAGGAGGAAGAAGAAAGTTGACAAAGTGCAAGGGTGAGGTGAGAAATAAAACTGTACAACTACTTGCATGGTTGAGGTTTGAAAATTTATTACAAGTCATTTATTAATAAGTATCCAATAACTGGAATAATTTAAAACATTCTGTTTTCATTTCATTTCATTTTGCTGGTTGGTTGGTTGGTTGGTTGGTTGGTTGGTTGGTTTGCTGGTTGGTTGGTTGGTTTGCTGGGTTTTTTGTTTGTTTGGTTTGTCTGTTTTGTTTTTTGTTTCTTAAATTCATCTCAGCTATATTATAGGCTTTTATTATTATTATCACGTGAATGAACGAAGACAAACACCCCAGGAAAGACTGCAGTTGAGTCCTGTTAGCAGTGACCGTGGCATGTGACTCTTGCAGATATCACAGTATGTGAGGCGAAGTCTTAGTGGAAGAGAAAGAGAAGGCAGAAGAAGAGGAGGAGGAGGAGGAAAAGAGGAAGAAAACTGAGGAATTTGTAGTGGTACACCTCTCGACATAAGTGCAACATTGCAATTACATTATGAGGTAGGTGTTGTGGGTAGAGAGCAAGAGAGAGAGAGAGAGAAAGAAGAGAGGAGAGAGAGAGAAAGAAGAGAGGAGAGAGAGAGAAAGAAGAGAGGAGAGAGAGAGAAAGAAGAGAGGAGAGAGAGAGAAAGAAGAGAGGAGAGAGAAATATTTGGTAGTTGGACACGTGTGTATGGAGTTGAGTGCACACGCATACACACACGCACATGCAGGCATGCATACTTCTATGCATTAAAAAAAAAAGGTGAAATTCCCTTACATACACAATGCATATAGACTCCAGTTTTGTAAACTGTGCGCGCGCACACACACATCCGCACACACAAGCACACACACAAATCCATGGCAACACAAGTCACTGATAGTGAGAAACAAGAAAACACAATAGATGAGGCCACTGCAACAGATGTAATTTTCCAGAAAAAAAGACCCAAAACATCAATATAAAACAAGTCAGGGGTCACTCTTCTTGCTGTTCAGCTTGTGTGCCATCCAAGTCTGTATTTTTTCTTTCAGATGTGTAGCTACGCAAGTATAAAAAAGAAAGAAAGAAAAAAAAAAACAGTTAACAAAACTGACATAAATACATCACAGCTAAGTACTGCAATGGATGATGGCATCTGTAATAACATATCATAGCTGACAAATGTAATAAACGATGAGAACTAATTACTGTGATATATGACGTCACAAGTCACAGTTAAATGCTTCTATATAAGACATGCCACAGCTAGATACTGTTATATAAGACATCACACATTGCAGCTAACTACTGTTAGATATGACATGTCACAGCTGACCACTGCTATATAAGACGTCACAGCTAACTGCTGTTCTATAAGACGTCACAGCTAATTACTGTTATTTGAGATCTCACAAATGACTTCTGGAGATCTTAAGAAATTTGGTGAGTTCAAATTTTGGCATGACCGATTCAACTTTCCAACGAGGAATAAAATGTGATGCAACAATGTTAAAATAATTGAATCCTAACTGGTAATCATCTTCCAGCTGTAATATATCGTAAGTTTATTCAAACAACCTAACTAAACAAACCAAAATCCATTTACCTGGAACAAGTTGCTCTTCAGTTAATACCTGTCTGTTAAATGGGTCTGTCTGGGAATTTAACAAGTGTCTGAGAATAATTGGTCGATCCATAATGGTTCCACTTGGTAGAAGCACTGGATCGTTCATTAATGTATCCATCAATGGATCTACAAGAGAACAACACAAGAACATAAATCAAAATCCATAAAATATAAAGCAATGATTGCCAGAGTAATAAAAAAGGGAGAGTTGTAAATAGTGTAGGGGGGGGATAGACAGACAGAGACATAGAGAGAGACAGACTGAGAGAGAGAGAGACAGACTGAGAGAGAGAGAGACAGACTGAGAGAGAGAGAGACAGACTGAGAGAGAGAGAGACAGACTGAGAGAGAGAGAGACAGACTGAGAGAGAGAGAGACAGACTGAGAGAGAGAGAGACAGACTGAGAGAGAGAGAGACAGACTGAGAGAGAGAGAGACAGACTGAGAGAGAGAGAGACAGACTGAGAGAGAGAGAGAGAAAAAAAGAGAGAGAGAAAAACAGAGAGAAAAACAGAGAGAGACAGAGAGAGAGAAGATCAAGGAAGTGTCACCTTTAAATTCATCTGGGATTTCTCCAAAATCAATTTCTGCTCGTTGCTTCTGCACAACAATTGCTTCGACTTTTTCTTGTAGTTTGCGAAATTGTTCAATATCTCGGTCAGTTTTGATACGAGCTCTCTGTATTCTAGATATGGCATCATCGAACAATATTTTACGATAGGAACGCTGGAAGAGAAACACTTTCAATTAAAGATAAATACCACACATATACACACACAGAACATAGCACACAAATCTCCCTCAAATTACACCCTTTTGTCTTAAAGCAAGAAGGACACACTCGAATGTGGGTACGAGATATACTGGACATTGCTGTCTTGAGTCCCTAGACTCACAAGACAGGTTATCTGATCTCCACAGCATATAAGAGACCAAGATCACAACATTCCTCTTGAAGAGGCTGCCAGTTCATTGTAGAGTTATTCATTTATAATAGAATGGACTAAAGCAATATGAATGAAGTGTTTTGCACAATATATATATATATATATATGAAACGCCTGTGTTAGAATGGTGGCAGCTGATGAAGGAAAATGTTCTCTATGTGGCCTGTGTGTTCTGTACTCTCGTTATTATTACTTTTTTGTCTACGTTTTGTTTGCAACGTCCTGTACCCAGATATGCACCTATATATACAGGTAGATGTAGGTATGCATATACTCATTTATTATTTGTTTTATATATATATACACTGCCCAGGCAGGAATAGAAACCATAATCTTGTAATCACAAGTCCAACACCCTATCCAGTAGGCCACATACCTTCCACACTAGATATACTGTGTCTGAATAAAAGCACACAGGATGGTCATGTCCAGGATGTCTTAATCATAAGCCAGCTAGATCAAACCCGAGCCCAAAAGAACAACACGTTCCCCCATGATGCAGTTGTGACATTTTCTAAAGAAATTGACTAAAATCAGGAAAATTTCCAAACTTTCTCTCAGGATTGAAATCCTGACCACATGGTCTCTAGTTTAAACTTTCAAATCCTTTCATGAAGGTTACATAACCCTGCTAGCTCTAGTTTACATTGTATTGAGTATCTTAGTGGTATAAGTAGGGAACATTAAGTCACAGAAACAATTACTTCAAGTAATCTAACCATACCATGCAAGCTACTAGTAAGGGGAGATAATTACAATGGAATTATTTGTACACCGTAAGACTTGTTAAAGTTATCTCTCCAGATATTTTATAGAAATTATAGCCAGCACTGACTTTTGTTATGATGTTTCAGATCCAAGATGTCAGATGTAAACAAAAAATGGGATTGAAGATGAAAAATGGCAATGGGCGTATATGTCACATTTTGGGAGTTTTTGCTCCCTCATCAACACCTAATAAACACATTCCTTTATTATCCATGAACAGGTTACTTAAATAGCCACTAAATACAGCAGTGTAACATTATTAAATATGCCAATTTCACATAATAAACACATTCCTGGAAAGTGGTTCGTAATATATAACATAATATCAATAATGTAAAGAGACTTGTTATGATAGTCAGGATGGAGGGTCAGAATGGTTTGCACTGTAGGACTGCTGCTCAAAAGGGATGTAACAGCAACAACAATAACAAGTGTTCTATGCCACTAGCCATCCATAAAACCTCTACATCAGTGGTTCTCAGCCATTCTTTTACCTTTAGCCTACTTTGGTTATTATTTTATTTTGGTGGAACGCCAGGAAACTAGTCTTATAAATGCTACTTTTAAAATTCCCATTTTGTATTTTACATGTTCACTTGTATACATGTTTGCAAGAGCACTCTCTGAGTGAACATGTTTCAGTGGTCAGAAACATGTAAAACACAAGAGAGAAAAAAATACAGTAATTCCTCACCATATCACAGTTTATTATTTAAGCTCCATGGTGTTGCTTTGCATTTATAATAAAATAAATATATACAAAAACAATTGCAGTGTGAAAGGTGTTTATAAGCCATTTAAGAAACACACAGAAACCGTTAGATTTTCTTCAACATTTAAATTTAATTTGCCAAAATATTTTTGTCACTTTGAGACCGAGCAAAGAAAATACTTTGGCAAATTAATTAAATTTAGATGTTGAAGTGAATCTAACGGTTTTAATGTGTTTTTAAATGGCTTATAAACACCTTCCATGCTGCAATTGTTTTCGTTCCAGCACACAATCTCAGATCAGGTCACTTGCTACGCAAGTACATCTCCGAAATATATACAAATTATAGAAATAATTTTTAAAAATATACAGTACAGTTTCTACTTTGCAGATTTTCACCTATCACAAGGGCTTTTGGAATGTAACACCTGCGATAGTCAAGGGATTACTGTATAGCTGTTTCTTGCAATAAATATATTATAAGTAAAATTTATTCATAGACCCTTAAAATATTATTGTGGATCCCCAATTTACTATTTTGCTCACCAAAAATCTAATAACAGAGCCCCTGGGGTCATATGAACTCCAAATGGGAACCACTGCTCTGCATTAATTATGGGCAACATGTGGCCTGCAGGATTTTCGGAATGGTATGCCCAACAAAAAATTACTCTGAATTGCTTAGGTAGTGCAGCCCACCTGATGATGAGCCAAGTCTCATGTGGCCCACTTCTAAAACAAGGTTCCCAGTGCCTGATCTACATAGTCACTTGATTTGTAGAAATAGCTATCAAATCACCCTCTAACTTCTATGGAGGGGACAAGGAAGGACACAATGTAACTAGATATATATCAATCAAAAAATTTAGAGAGAGAGAAAGAGAATATCACACCATGAGCCATCTAGGAAGCAACTTTGTAATAGTGTAACCTGCAAGAAATAACGGCTAAATTTTGACTCAAAGAATGCACTACCTTCATTTAAAAAAAAAAGATATTGGATAATGTAGACATAGACATATTAAGATGGTATGGTCATAGATCAAGTGAACTGAGATCAAACTGGTGATAAAGAACAACAACAATTAAAAAATAAATACTCTCTTCTAGACAGACAAGTAGAGAGGGACAAACAGACAGACAGACAGACAAGGAGAGAGGGACAAACAGACAGACAGACAAGCAGAGAGAGACAGACAGACAGACAAGCAGAGAGGGACAAACAGACAGACAGACAGACAGACAAGCAGAGAGAGACATACAGACAGACAAGCAGAGAGATACAGACAGACAAGCAGAGTGGGACAGACAGACAGACAAGCAGAGAGGGACAGACAGACAGACAAGCAGAGACGGACAGACTGAGAAGCAGAGAAGGACAGACATACAAGCAGAGATGGACAGACGGACAGACAGACATATGGACAGAGAGGGCCAGAGAGAGATTGCTTACCTCATCATTAGCAATAGCTGCTGCAAATTCATCACTTGAATCTAAGTGAAGATATATATCAGTCAGCCTATCAAGTAACTTTTTAGGTTCCCAGCCATATTTGTCAGGATTTTTCACTTTCAAGTTTTTACATTTGGAGCCACACAGTTGCTGGAGGTTGAAGTTCAACATAGCTGCAAGTCTGTCTGCTAATTCCTAGTTTAATATAAATAACGAGTTTAATAATCATTGAAATGGTTCACAGCATAGTTATAGTTTGTCATCAGCTCTTTAAAAACTAACAAACAATAAGCTTCCTTGAAAAAGCAAAACTAATGACAATATCTACTGGTATTGATATACACAAGATCAAAAGAGAGTTTCAAACAACAGATTTTTCTTTAAGAGATGAGGAATTATGTACATTATTTACATTCGACGGATATTTGTCCTCATCTTGTTTGTTGTTAACACGTTTCGGTTGATGTACCCTCCAGCCTTCTTCAGGTGTCTTGGGGAAATTTCAAACCTGGGTTCTCATTCTTAAGGTATTTTTTTCGATGTTATTATAGTAGCCTGTGCTCTTAACCACTATGCCATATGCCCGTGGGCATATGGCATAGTGGCTAAGAGCACGGGCTACTAACCTCGAGATTCCAAGTTCAATTCCTAGCAGTGACCTGAACAGATGTCTCTTTGTTTTAAACTTTTTACTGCAGAAATCAGATCTGGCTGCTCCAAATACCTCTACCTTTAACTGGGGTAAGCAGGTTTATATACCAACCAGTTTATAAAGCTGTGAGGACACTCAGCAAAATGGTTATCAGGAAGAGTATCTAGCCATAGAAACCATATCAAAGCACATACTGGAGCACAGGGCATGTAGGTTCCTGTCAAACCATCTGTATTTATTTATTTATTTTTATTTATTTATGTGTTTCAGCCAAGTGGCTGCAGTCATGCTGGTGCACCACCGTGTATGTATATATAATAAAGGGAGAGGAATTTCACTTGAGTTTACGCTATATCTGTAGCATACACTCAAGTGAAATTCCTCTCCCCTTTATTATATATACATTCGAATGTAGCAGATAACAGCTGGCCCTTGGCAGCTATTTGGACCCCATTGTGTCCACTACTCTGATTGGTTGGTATTGGCTACACATCCAACTGATACCAGCATGAAAAACACATTAAATGATGATGATGATGATGTGTGTGTGTTTCTCAAAATGTCACGAGTGACAAGCATTGATGCTGTCACCATTTTCCCTGTCAACAAATCATTTATTGCTTTCGCATCCTTGAGTTATGAGAAATAAGAGATCCCTCACTTGAAAAACAAGTAAAGATTAGCAAAAGGAAGGACATCCAGCTGTAAAACAACGCCTCAATAATACATTCATCAAACCCATGCTAGCATGAAAAAACAGAAGTAAAAACAAAATGTCAGTCACTGGAGCATAAAGGAACTCATACAGAACAAAGTACTCGATTTTTTTACTTTATTCAAAGTACTAATACTTGTTTGTTCTGCGCTGATACATGTGTACACACACACACACATGTACATCCAAAGGGACTAACAGTTTCTGTCTACCAAATTTTACTTTAAGTTTTGTTCAACCCAACATCATAGAAGACAAAAAATGGCAAAAATAAAAAAAAAATTCCTGGAACTCTTGAAATCAGTGTTTCTTTAACAAATAAAGAACTAATGTAAAAGAATAACTTACAGGCATGAGAAATGGTCCAATGATTTGTTCGGTGAGATAATGAAACATTTCCACAGTCTCTGTTGCTAAAGTGAGGTAGGACTTGCACTGTCGTTCGTCCATAGAAAGCTGCCTCTGACGAGAATTTTGCTCCTCCTGAGAAGAAAAGAAACACAAATATCATTTCAATGAGGGGTTCATAGAAAAAGCTTTACAGAGATATTGCTTAAAAATTAATTGTTTAATTATCAAGAAGAGTGCATAAAAGTGGGTAATGGTTGGCTGTTCTGGATTGGCAAGAAACCATGCCAGAGCACACATTGGAGCCCGGGGCATATAGGTTCCTGTCAAACCATCCAACTGATACCAGCATGAAAAACACATTAAATGATGATGGATGTGTGTGTGTGTGTGTGTGTGTGTGTGTGTTTTCTACATAAGTGTTTCTCAAAATGTCACGATCGACTGAGATCAATAAGAAATACTGGTTTCAAATTCCAGCACAAGGCCAGCAATTTCAGTAGAGAGGGCAAGTCAATTACACTGACCCCAGTACTCAAATGGCATTTATTCTATCAACCTGGAAAGGATGACAGGCAAAGTCAACCTCGGTGCATTTGAAGCCAAAAGTTAAAGACAGACAAAATGCCTGGTGGGCTAACAATTTTGCCAGTCCCTCTTAGATTGACGTAAAATATTTTTTAAAAAAGGTTCAAAACAAAGAACAAGAAATGGGACAACATTATAATATCAAGCCATTCAGAAGAGGATGGGTTTCTTAATCTTTTTGTAAAACAGTTACCTTCTCTGGTCATGCTGACTCATTAGGGCCCTCTTTTCCTGGTTTCTATGGTGTATATATTTCCCACCTGGATGGGACGCCAGTCCCTTGCAAGATAACTTACTTCAACCAGCTGAGTGGATGGGAGCAATGTGAATTGAAGTGTTTTACAGAAGAACACAATGCATCGCCCGGTCCAGGAATCGAAACCACAATCTTATGATCATAAGTCCAACACCCTAACCATTAAGCCATGCATCTCCACAATCTTTATGAATACAGAACTAGCCTGGGGTTAAACAACAATGAGGAAGAGCACATTAAATAATGTAGACCAAGATACTTTTTTTTAAATAAAAGGTGTCGTAAAAAAAAAAGGGACCTGGTACACACTTATCAAGTAGGTGATGTCTGGAAGGGTCTCCAGCCGTAGAAACCATGCCAAAACAGAAATTGGGGCTCAAAGCAGTCCTCTGGCTTGGCGGATCCTGCCAAACCCTTCAACTCGTAACAGCATGAACTACAGCTCCATGCTAGCACGGAAGGCAAACGTTAAACAATGGTGATCATGATCAGGTCTGGAACACTTTAACTTATAAGCTCTGCTGGATCAGAGCTAATCTGGGATTAAAACAACAACAGAGCAAACGACTAATGTTTAGGGAAAGTGACATAAGGTTAAAGATTTATGTGAAGCAGACTCCTGACCAATCACCAATCAATACTATGCTCCAAAGTACATTTGAACTATTACAGAATATGTTCTGTCTGTCTTGCACTGATAGTAGTGGTTGTCATAGCAATGGTGATGAGGATAGGGGTAATGATGATGGTGGTGATGGGGTGGAGATGGGAGTGTTTGTGGTGGTGCTTGTGATGACAGTGGTGGTGGTGGTGGTGGTGGTGGTGGTCCTCATCAATATGTTCATGGTTGTCATGGTGGTGCCAATGCTAGTGGTGATACGTACCCGTGACAAAGCATCCCATTCCGCTTCGTTATCCTGGAATTCTTGCATCTCGTGGATCCGTTTTAAACAGTCCAAACTTTCATCGAGTAGGAATGTTGTATCGTTCATTAACATATTGACGAACTTCACAAATTGCTTTCCTTTCCTGTTAATAAATTACAAAGATAGCAAAATAATCAAAACAACGGTTCAATTCATTAGCGAGAAACCTATCAAACTACATACAAATTGGTAGCTGAGAGGATCAAAGAAGTACAGCTCACGCAGTTCTTCGATTCATCTCAATAAACCTTCCAAGAGCAGATCAATTAAGTGATATCTGACATTTCAAAATGTCATAAAATTCATTAAATATATTTAAATCCATTTTTTGGCTTTCAAATACCTTGGTACCACTGACATTCTCCTTTTCTACTGATCAACATTCAAATGTAAATTATGGAGCAGCAACTACAACATCTACGATACTCTTAACAGTCATTGATTAGCAAAAGCTGATAATGAGTGGCATCACCTGATTTCTCACCGAGGAGCATAATTTGATGGAGTGAAAATAAAAAATTGTGGAAAGTGAAAATGCCTGAGGGCTAAAATCTTGCTATATTTGATTACTAGAAAAATGCTAAATTTTCACTGAGATCAATCAAGGGCATTTACTCCCTCAAGCCCCCTAAACTTCAAACATGAGGGTTAGGGTTGAAAATTTTTTACAATAGAGGAGTTTGTGGGGTTTGAGGGAGTAAATGCCCTTGATTGATCCTAGCATTTTTTATTTTTTATTTTCACTCCACCCTAACATACATATGGGTACACAGATTGTGTACTCTAGGGTGGAATGAAAATAAATTGTAGAAATTGAAAATGCCTGAGGTCTAAAATCTTGCTGTATATTATTAGTAGAAAAATGCTAAATTTTTGCTTAGATCAGTCAAAGGGATTTACTCCCTGAAACCCGCCCAAACTCCGCTATTATAAAAAGTTTACAGAAATTCCCCCATTTTCGGAGTTTAGGGAACTTGTGGGAGTAAATGCCCTTGATTGATCCTAGCGAAAATTTAGCATTTTTCTAGTAATCAAATATAGCAACATTTTAGCCCTCAGCCATTTTCAATTTCCACAATTTTTGTTTTCACTCCACCCTAATGTGCAATAACCTGATGCTCAACCATCATCATCATCATTGTTGTTTTAAGATCCACTTTTCTATGCTTGCATGGGTCAGATAGAATTTGTTGAAGATGTTCTACTGCTGGATGCAGGGTAATATTTTCCCCATGACCTAGACATGTTTTCATGGAAGATGAGAAATGAAGGACACCACTTGCATGACAGCAACACTCATTCTGCATAAAGTCAAGGCAAGGAGACAGTGCATGCATGCATGCACATGTGCACACACTAGGCTTCTTTCAGTTTCCGTCTACCAAATCCATACACACACTAGGCTTCTTTCAGTTTCCGTCCAACAAATCTACACACACACACTGGGCTTCTTTCAGTTTCCATCCACCAAATCCATACACACACTAGGCTTCGTTCAGTTTCCGTCCAACAAATCTACACACACACACTGGGCTTCTTTCAGTTTCCGTCCACCAAATCCACTCTAAAGAATTTGGTTGGCTCAGGGTTACAGTAGAAGACACTTGCCCATGGCACAATACCAAGGGAGTGAACCTGGGACCATGTGGTTGGGAAGCAAACTCCTTACCACACAGCCACGCCTGTGCAATGATTAGCCTAATCTGACATTCACCAAGAGCCACAATCTCAGAGCTATTGAACAATAAAATCAAAACTCACTGAGCTTCTTCAATTATTTTCTTCTGGTGAGATGGAATCATCCACATGGTTTTGAAAATAATACTAATATGATAACGTATCGTGAATTTATCATAGAATTCACTGCTAGCGCCAGTAGTTTCAATATCTGAAGGAAGGAACAAAAGAATAAAATTTAACCATTATGCAAGACACACTGACGAGACATTTGAAGCAATTAAAAACACACTTAAATAATCACTACATGTAAACAGACTAATGAGAGCCAATGAGGGAATTTCTAAGGAGGCCACTCAACCTGCTAGAAATACCAACCAAATTTCTCTCACATCACATCCCACCATATATAAGCTTTTAACTGAGAAATTAAATTTCATGGTTATTCCAGTAATGATGTTAAATATCTACTAAAAATAAAAATACAACTGGTGCTTTCTCCAAGTCACATTGCCTCATTAAACTCGACATTTCTCAACAAAATGTAGCTTCAAGTATGACCACCACCACCACCACCATCATCATCATTATTATTTAACGTCCGTTTTCTATGCTGGCCTGGGTTGGATGGTTTGGCAGGAGCTGACCTACTGAAGGGCTGTTCAGGCTCCATATCTGTTTTGGCATAGTTTCTACAGCTGGATGCCCTTCCTAATGCCAACCACTTTACAGTGTGTACTGAATGTTTTTACATAGCACTGGCATTAGTGCTTTTTTTTTATGTGGCACTGCTTTTTCAATAAAAAATAGATTGATACATAAAACTGCTTTGCACAGTTATGACCAATGAAATTTTTGAATGGCTGGATCTGATTTCTGCAGTAAAAGGGTTAGGAAAAGAAAAGTACACTGGACAATGTAGTTTTAAGACACACTGCCTAAATAAAAGATGGGACTGTCACATCTGGAATGCTTTTAATCATAGGTTTGCATGACATGGATTAAACTGAGGCTCAACAACATACTTTCCTGTCTCCCATAATGTGTCCAACAGAATTGTAGAGGTCTCAACCATTCCAGAGTGGCAGGAATTCTACCTATAAGGGAGCATCTACATAATCACTTAATCTGTTGGAAATAGTGGCCATGTCTCCCTCAAATCACACTATACCATCTTACAAAAAGGAGGGACAAATTGAATAGCACATTCCTAGACATAGTGTCTAAACAGAAGTAGGGATGGTCATGGCAGGAATGCTTTTGATTGTAGGTCTGCTTGAATAAGGATGATCTGTGACTAAACAACCATTTTTCCATAAGACATTTACGGTTTATAAAAGGACTGGTTAGTTAGGAGAAGAGGCAAGGGCTCGATATTTCTTCACTGATGCTTGCAGACCAGTGAGAGTAATGCAGTTTGAAGATCTGTAGGGATTAAGTGAGCAGGGAGGGAATTACTGCAAAGAGAGAGAAGGATCAGCTGAAGTGTGCAGTGTGGGATCTGGGAGTAGTAAAGGTAACTCACAGCAGGAGTACAGAGAAACACATAAAGTAACTCACAGCAAGAGTACCGAAAAAAGGGATAAGGTGAAAGGTCCTGGGTGGAGAGGGTGTGTTGGTAGCTAATTCAGAAGAGCAGAGGCCATTATAGTTAACAGTCATATAAACAGAGAGAAGCTACTGCCTGTCTATAAGCCAATGGTTGAAGGAGATGTTGGACATGAACCATTGATAATTAGTCAAACAAAAGAGGGTCTGCAGTGTGTGTGTGTTTAGCAGTATCCACCCAATATAGTTGTGTGTAGCACCAAACAAGGACTGTGAGTCACATAGTTATGTGACAACAGTGACACATATCCTGATATGTGAGCAACATAACTGGGCATGAACATAACAGTAGCGCCTGGCACATAAAAAGCATCATTCAAGCGTGGTCGATATCAGTGCTGCCTGACAGGCATGTAAAAAACACCCACTACACTCTCAGAGTGGTTGGCATTAGGGAGGGCATCCAACTGTACAAACCTTGCCAGATCAGATTGGAACCTGGTGTGGCCTCTTGGCAAACCAGGCTTCAGTCAAACCGTCCAACCCATGCCAGCACGGAAAACGAACGTTAAACGATGATGATGATGACAGTCATGTATACGTGTTGTAGAAGCACCTATCCAGGTATGTACTCATAGCTATATGTGTAGTAGCAACACCTACCAAGATATGTAAACAGAATAGTTGTGTAGTAGTACCAGGTGTATGTTGTAGTACAGCCAGCCATGGATGTGTATAATAGCAGGACCTATCCAGATATCTATTACACTGTGTAACACGATTTTTGTGCTTGGATAGCAACTGGTATTTTCTATTTGCTTACCCCTAGAAAGTATGAAAAAAATGGCTAATATTTCTTTCAAACTTTGCTTTTATTATATTTATTCAAACCCCAAACAATCCTTCTTAACACGTGGCTATGATGCTCCCCTGTTCACGATCAGAGATGCCTATATTGTCAGCCACTAAGGGACATGGGTAAGTGGTTAAGGTCAAGCAACTGACAAGCAAATCTGTGGTATTGAGCAGAATATTTACTATAATGATATTTCTGCTTCAGCATCTTAGCACTGAATCTGTCTGAAGTGTAATGGAAAATAGGTCAGTTTTGAAAACATTGATGTCCAGGTCACAAAAACATTTCCTTCGATTTCTAGATAGAAGCAAATAGGAAACAACACTTACTGACCAAAGACAAAATAAAAATTAAATTTTGTTACAGTGTTATAGTATAGTCAGGTACGCGAGTAGTAGGAACACCTACCCAGGTATATACTTTATCAAATAGCCATATGTGTGTAGTAGTAACACTTACCCAGATATGTAGTGTGGAACTATGTAATTGTGTAATAGCTGAACCTACCTGGGTGTATATACAGATGTTATCGATCTAGTTTGGATTCTTTGCCATCAAATTTGAAGGCAAAGAATTCAAATTTGATGGCAAAGAATTCAAACTAGATCGAAAACATCTATATTACAATATGAGTGTAGCAATAATGGAACCTACCCAGGTATGTAAACAGTATAGCAATGCATGTGTATAGTAGCAACATCTACCAGGGTACGTGTTTGCAGCTATGCATTTGAACTTACCAGTATAGAACTGCATCAAAGCAGGAACCATATAGTTGAGGGCAAGTGGGTGAGACAATAGCATCTCACTGAGTTTAGCAGTACGAGGCTGGAAATTAGGGCTGATCACAAAAAGTACTTCAACAAGCTTAGCGACAAGATAAGGGTTGTTGAAGTAACTGGGGCTGCAGACAAACACTATCAACATACGTACAAGCTGATTAACACTTGGATCACTGCCTAAAACTTCTGACTTGTAACTGAAAAATAAAACAGAATAAAATAAACATATATATATATATATATATATATATCCACATACACATACATACACACACACATGAGGGGGTGCTGAAAAGTTCCTGGCTTTGGGTAAAAGGAAATACAGGAGGGTCAGATAACTATGATTTTATGCAACGTATTCCCCTCGCAGATTAACACAATTATTGCAATGGTCCTTCAGTTTTTCTAAGCCCTGTAAAAGAAGTTGGAAGGTTGGGCCTCCAGCCAGGCCCTTCACAATACTCTTAAATCTCTTAAGCCAGGAGGGTTTCAGCAGCCCCCTCGTGTGAGCAAACGCAGAGAAAACCCAATAAAAAATGGTAGAGTGAACTTGCCATAGGAAGTGGAAAATCCACTGTTTCGGACAGAGACCTTTTTCAAGGAAAAGTTGACGAGAGAGAAATTAGTGAGAAATAAAAAACAGAGTTTTACATCATCTAGGTTAGAAAAACTACCTTACTGCTTCCTCTGTTTGACTGAAAATCCCTCACTTTCAACTTACCTCTTAACTCAATCACAGGCCCATCACAAACATTCAGCCGTCATCATCATTACCATCTTCATCATTTTAATGTTTGCTTTTCCATGCTCGCATGGGCCAGGCGAAATTTATTGAGGCAGATTCCATGAGGCCAGTTACCCTTCCTGTCACCAATCTTCACCCATTTCCAAACAAGGTAATATTTCACCAAGATCAAATATGTTTTCACAGAATATTGAGAATACCACTTACATTACAGTGACATTTGTTTACAACTATCACATGGTGTCAAAGCAAGGAGACACACACAATATATATACAGATATATATATACATATATATATATATATGTATATATACATACACACACATAAATATGACAGGCTTCTTTCAGCTTCTGCCTAGCAAATACCTTCACAAGGCTTTGGTCAGCCTGGGACTGTAGTAGAAGACACTTGCCCAAGGTGCCACACAGTGGGACTGAACCTGAAACCATGTGGTTGCAAAGCTAGCTTCTTACCACACAGCCTCTCACATAATTTTACCCTTTACTCCAAAATAATGAACCATATTCTTTTCCCCCTCTCCCTCCTCTTCCAGTCAGAATTCTCCTCGCAATTGTAATTTACCACCTTTTATTGCCGTTTTCTAAAAATGGAACTCTCCATTTTACTCTACAGTGATGTGGTTGCTACTGTCCTTAAAAGTATTACTACTTATGACAAACGACTGATATAACAACTATGGGGGGGGGGATATGATAAACACAAGATGCAGTTTTTGCCATTTGTTTCCTACACACGTTTCACTGTTGTGCTATTCTCATCCTCTGCAGTGGGTGTCCACAGTGCAATTAGATGCTGATCTACAACAGTTCTTCAAGGGAACATTTGATTACATTGACGCAAATCAAAATAAATATACACACACACTAACACACACACATTTGTGGAGTCATGGTTAGTCATATCCCCTCAACGCCACAAAATGAATAAGCTTAAACATAACAAAGAAAGAATAGTTGTAGTCAGAGATGGATATCTGAGGTTATAGAATATTTAGGAACACTTACTGCAGCACAAATAAGAGAAAATCTGCAATATCTTCCAAATAAAACTCTGGAAGTGCAGCAAATGCCTTGTCAGTGACTTGGGGCAGAGGTAAGTTGTTGCTGGAAAGAAGAAAAAAAAACAAAGAAAGAGAGACATAATTAGAGAATTAAACAAAATTTACAGTGACCTCTAACTAAAATATGATGACATCATTAACCCATTTATTACCATATTTCTGGTAAGACACACTGCCTTTGCTTCAATTAATTTTTAAAATAATGAAGAATTTAGTAAAATAATTTTCATCATTATTAAACTGGTGTTTGGGACATAAACATGAAATTTTGTTGGAAGTTGTTTAGATCACTTTAAAACAAGGAGTTTGTATCGTAGAACCAAGAGAGGTCTCAGGCAAGATGGTATATCAATGGGGTTAGCATGAACTTTTGATGGAAGTTTATATCAAAGAACGAGGGCAATTTTGTAAAGGTTGGTATCAAACGAGATAATGAATCTATTGAAATATATTCATCATTGCCAAATGGTTTATAGAGACCTCTAAATTAAATCACGTATCTAGCAAGATATATTCAATGTGGCCAAATTGTATACAGTAACTTTTCACTAAAATATGACAACATCATTAGTGTATCAAAACAAGACATTTGGGATTGCCGAATGATTAATAAATTTGCATCATTATCATGAGATTCTAGGTTCAATTCAACTTTGGTACAACTCAAACAAGGGACAGCAACCACAGCTTTGTCTCATCCTCGGCTTTGTAGGTGACAAGTACGGACCTACAAGTTACAATTAGCTTTCTATTTACCTCATTTTACTAAGTGTCCTGCTGATTCTTGCTGAGTAGCATTACATTAAGGGTACAAATGTTTCAGGAATACTCAACCATCTACACTGTTATCAGAGGACTGGAATACACAAGACTGAAACCAATGTGAGATCCATCCTCTGATAAGATCAACATAGTAGCAGCATGCTACGACATGGTGGAAAACCCCATGGGGAACTGGGTGAGCTGGTAACAAATATACCAAAGTTCCTAAGATGTGCTTTCTGTAATAAACCAAACACAAAGTCATGATTTAAGACATTGCTTGCCGCCATCAGCATGAATACTCATCCTACTGTCTCTTTATATACACTCTTGTACTCTACCTCTCCTGAAACATAATTCTATGAATACCACTTACTGAAATGAAATTAACAGGTATTTAGAATGTGCTTCTCATCACCAACCCTCACCTGTTTCCATGTAAGGTTAATATTTCCCCCATAGTCAGACATGTTTGCACAAAATATGGACAAGGACACACACACACACACACACACACACACACACACACACACACACACACACACACACAGAGGCTTCTTTCAGATTCTGTCTACCAAATTTACTCACAAGGCTTAGATTCTTCCAAGGCTATAGAAAAAGACATTTGCCCAAGGTGCATACACACTGAGACTGAACCCATGAACATGTGATTAGGAAGCAAACTACTTACCATATAGCTACACTTATGCCTATTAACCATGCCTGTGCCTATACAAACTTTTGGAAATGTTCTTTTAGTCTAATACGAGTCTCCTATTTAGCTAGCATCCAATATCAATCTGCATTCTGTATAAAATATTTCGTACATGTGCAAGGGTGTGTACACAGAAATTCTTGTTTCTTTAGAGACTAAAGAATGAGAAAACAAACGGTGCGACTGCCAGTGCCAGTATTTCTTACCCTTCATTCTCTGGATCTGCCATTTTCAATAAATAATCAGCTACGACGCCATAAAACTGCAAACACCGTCTTAAGAGAGATTCATCCAAGAGGCCAGCATTGGCACAAAGCTTACTCTTTTGTAATTTCTACAAATCACAAAAGAAAAATAAATACATTAAACAAATACAAATGTACTAAAAACAGATAATCAGCATTTTATCATCATTTTAACGTCCACATTTCTATGTCAGGTAGAGTTTATTGAGGCAACACCACTAACCACAAGCCATGTGTCTTCACACACTCACACACACACTTCTACCAAACCTCATTCACAAGATACATGTCGACCTGAAGCTAAGGTAAAGGTCTCTTTGCTCAAGGTGTCACACAGTGGAACTGAATGTACCCAGAACCATGTAATTGCAAAGTGAACTTTTTAACCAGACAGCAATGCCTGTGGGGCTCCTATCTGAAAAAACAGAAAAGGTGAAATAATCAACGACTCAGATATCTTTGATAATAAGATGAGTTAACAGGACTAATTCAGGAGGAAACAGCAACTTAATTCCACTCCAAATAGTTTCCTAGACAGATTGACTAAACAGTTGCTGTTTAGCCTCAGGATTGAGCAGACCTATGTATAAAAGACAGTCCAGCCATGACAAAAGGTCTTTTTAAAACTGTGTAGGAGGATGGGAGTGAGGCAAGTGGGCACAGCTGTTTGGACACTGAAGATTTGGCATGGCTGACCGGACATTCAGCCTATTTTGGTGATTGTATATCTTGGCACTGGAAGTAAACACACACACACTTGAATGGATATGCAGAAATATACAGAGAGGGGAAGAGAGACAAACACTTTCCATCCCATTTATACACAAGAAAATATGCTCACACACATGGAGAGGTGGGGAAGGAGGGAGAGTGAGAGAGATAGAGGGTGGGGAGGGAGAGAGAGAGAGAAGAGAAGGAGAGAGAGAGAAGAGAAGGAGAGAGAGAGAAGAGAAGGAGAGAGAGAGAAGGAGAGAGAGAGAAGAGAAGGAGAGAGAGAGAGAAGAGAAGGAGAGAGAGAGAAGGAGAGAGAGAGAAGAGAAGGAGAGAGAGAGAGAAGAGAAGGAGAGAGAGAGAAGAGAAGGAGAGAGAGAGAAGAGAAGGAGAGAGAGAGAAGAGAAGGAGAGAGAGAGAAGAGAAGGAGAGAGAGAGAAGAGAAGGAGAGAGAGAGAAGAGAAGGAGAGAGAGAGAAGAGAAGGAGAGAGAGAGAAGAGAAGGAGAGAGAGAGAAGAGAAGGAGAGAGAGAGAGGAACAGCTGTGCCAAAACATCACACACCCATAAGAGGGCTGCATTAACTAATAGGTGCTTTCCTTTCCTAAGATGGTAGAAAGTGTTTTACAAGACATTTTGCAGATGCTCTTTCTAGTGGGATCCAAGCTTTAAAGAACCCCATTGCCAAATGAGAATGGGTTCAAGAACAGGGTTGCTCTTTTCCTTTTTTTTTTTTTTTTTTTTTTTTTTTACAAAAGAGAGTAGAAAGGGGTAAGAAAATAAAGAGACCCCCTTCCCCTCAAAAAAACAAAGAACAGGAAGAGATCAACTCACTTTTACTTGAGCTTTCCATTTTTCTAGAGATTCTTTATTTCGAGAGGCTACTGGTGAATCTTTCCACTGAGCCTCGCTCGACTCCAACTCTTCGATTGCTCGATTCAAATTCCTTATAATAACTAGATGGCGTTGGTATTTCCTCGAAAGTGGCAGGATGGAAATGTGATGGCAGTGTAATGTCAAAAAGAAACATTCTGTAGAAAATTTAGGATCTTGCCAATTTTTAGTTTTAGCTGAAAAATATTCAAACAAATAAAATATAAAACATTAACATATGTTGATGTATGTAATATATGCAAATAATATGTATTTTCATTATCATCATTTAATTTCCATTATGGTTCAACATGATCCAACTAACCTGAGGGCCATCTTGGTCTCCAGTGTCTGCTTTGGCAAAATTTCTACAGTTGGAAGCCCAAATTCTAATACTTACTATTTTATAGAATGTACTGAATGTTTTTTGGAGTTTGCTTTTCTAGCACCAGCACTAGTGGGGGTACCGAATAATACACAAGACAAGGCCCCTCCACAGAGTGGGACTGCAGTGTTGAGGGAGGTGGCTTTGTGTTGGTTGTAGAGAGGCTAAAGTAAGGAAGATGGACAGGAACAGGTGTCTTACTGCAAATGAGATGCATAGGTACACTAGTAAAAAAAAGGGAGAAAGGATGAAGATGAAGTACCAGGGAATACCTTATATGACCTTGTGCTGGTTGCACACAAAAAAAAAGCCCCCAGTACATGTTGTAAAGTGGTTGGCATTAGGAAGGGCATCGAACTATAGAAACTAAAGTAAATAGTGGAACACAATACAGTCCTCTGACTCATCGGATCTCGTTAAACCATCCAGCCCATACCAGCATGGAACCCGGATGTTAAATGATGGTGATCTCAATTTTGAAGAAGACAATTGTACATAAACATGATGCCTTAGCAAAAAATAATTATTAACTTACGGATTGAACAGTAAAGTGCTAAAAATTCCAATCTCCACTTCTAATATCATCTTATACCTGCCACAATAAGACTGGGTATGAAGTACAAACCAAGTTGGTATTTACTTAAGACTTAAAAAAAAACACTAATGAAGCAGTTTTATCTACTGTCAACCTGTGAAAGAGGATTGTAGATCATCTTATTTGTTTAAGGCCCCCACTTATTTTTAAAAATTCCTTCAAATTTAACATTTCTAGAAGGCAACTGCAAGACATATGAACGTAATGAGAGACAAGTTGAATTTTAGTAGGGAAATAAAGTTGTTAAATTAACCTCTAAAATATTTCTGGAACCTACAATCAAAAGTCAACTCAGATTAAAGCAGATTAAAATTTAATATTTTAATCCAATGATGCCAGCCGAGTAATTTCCCACTTACCCAGTTCTGTGCGCCATTCCTCACTCTCCTGAGATGTACATTTCATACAACTTTCAGATGAGATATCAACTCTGCAGTTTGGATGGTAAGGATAATATAGGTCCACCTGAAATAGAAACAGCATTGATGACTAATGGCTTAGGTATAAAACAATATTGATGACTAATCACAAAGGTATAAAACAATTTTGATGACTAATCACAAAGGTATAAAACAATTTTGATGACTAATGATTAAGGTATAAAACAATATCAATGACTAATGACTATGGTATAAAACAATATCGACAACTGAGGTATAAAACTATTAATGACTAAGGCATAAAAACAATATTGGTGAATAATCACATAGGTATAAAACAATACTGATGACTAATTATTAATAATATAATTAATAATTATTACAATTATCACATAATGTGATGGCGAGGAAACAGTAACAAAAACATATGCACACTCATGTAAGTCTCCACAGTACACATACAAACATGGCAAATTTAACTATTTCTCTGTAGATTGAAAAAAATGACAAACAGCCTCAATTAATTTTTGATCCTTATTGCAATCTCATCACAGGTGTGTACATCACTTGAATAATCCCAGAGAAATAAGCAGCCAATTTATTTATACATGACAAGATTCTCTCAGTTTGTTTACCAAATCCACTCACAAGGCTTTGGTCAGTCCACAGCTATAGAAGAAGACACCTACCCAAAGTGCCACACAGTGGGATTGAACCTGAAACCAAATGGTTGCAATTTGGAGATTTTTTAATGATGCTTCAGCAAACTAAAACAAGACAACACTCTCCTTTTTTTATTTATATCAAAGTGTGAAAATATGCATAAGTGCACATATGCAAACATACCCGGGATCAATAGGCCACATTCCTATTAATCTGGTTGTATTGAGCAACAAAAATCTTGAAACCCCCATACCTTTTTATTTCTATCTTTTGTAAGTAATCTAGACTGTCCTACATTACTGGTATGTTTCCCAGGTATGCTTGCACATGTGTGCAATTACATACATTTTCACACTTGCACACATTCGTATAGGGTAGAAATAAAAAATAATGGGGTTTCAAGATTTTTGTTACTGAAATCCAGCCAGATTAATAGGTACGAGGTCTTGTGGTTAAGATGTTGTACTCAAAATCGCAAGCTCATGGTTTCAGTTCCCCGAGCAGGTAGTGTGTTGTGTTCTTGAGCAAGACACTTCATTTCACATTGCTCCAGTCCACTCAGTTGTTACTGAGCAACCCTGCAACAGTCTGGTGTCCCCTTCAAAGTGAATGTTGTGTGCTGAGTCACTTTTATGTCACTGGAAACTGAGTAACTGGCCTTGAGTTGTAGGACTCAAAGAAGGGATGAGAGAGATTCATTCATTCATCATCGCCGTCATCATCATTTAGCATCTACAAAATCTTACCTTATCCAAAGAGATCTTTATAGCCAGCATCTGAAGAACTGTGAGAAGATTGAGCATGAAACCATCTCCGGCAACATATCTCTCATCAACCTGTAATTAACAAATTTAAGGTTTTCACAAAATAAAGAAAAAAAAAATATTTCAAACACACACAGTGGATGTCTATACAAGTATGTGTGTGAGTGTGTGTGTGTGTGTGTGTGTGTGTGTGTGTGTGTGCATGTGTGTGAGTGAATGAAGGCATGTGGTCAAATGGTTAAGGTCTTAGACTCATGATAGCAAGATTCTTGTTTCAATTCCCAGACCAGCAGTGAGTTGTGTTCCCGAGTAAGACACTTCATTATATATTACAGTAGCCCACTCAGCTGGAAATGGGTCAACCAGCGACGGATTAACCTTCCGATCAGGAAGTGCATTGTGACCAGTGATGTATAACATCTAAATAACCTGGTCAATACGGTGATATGCAGCTGTCTGTCTGTGTGTGTGTGTGTGTGTGTGTGTGTGTGTGCGTGTGTGTGTGTGTGTGTGTGTGTTCAGAATCATGCAGATATCACAGTAAGTTACTCATTCAGAATTGGCTATCAGGCTACAGAGTAATCAATTACAATGTAGTGTAATGTAATATGTCCATATAACAGAAAATCCAAGTAATAATTTTTTTTAGTGATGAGCAAATAAATCATAAAGTCAGGAGGTTTGAGAGGAGAGATAAATTCGTTTATCCATATGACTTCAATATGGTTACAGCCATTCCATAGCTTTTTCATGCTGTATCAATTCAGTATGCACACACACACACACACACACACACACACTATCTACTGATGTCACATAATGTATATGCTTTGTTTATGCATTTACTGAATAAGCAATATTGGTAAGGCTTACTTATTATCATTTTATTATTATTAGCGTGGCTTCTAATTCAAAATTTAATTTTGTTTTACTAGGGCAGCACTGTTGCACATCAGCAGAAAGTTTCTGTTCTATCTGTATATACTTCACACCAGTAATTCGAATTTGTTTCAAGGGTGACTCGAGTATACAGTGCCGACAAGCTGAAATAATGGCAAAATATTGATAGCCACTGTTCTCGTTCACCTACAAGGTAATACATCTCACCTGGTGAAAGTACTCTGTGCTTTTTTAACACACGATGCTTTAAGGGGACTTTCCTAGAAATCTGTACAGCAGCTAATAAGCACATAAACAAAACACATAAATTAAGTATGTGACATTGGTAATGTTTACATTGTTAGAGCTGCTTCTAATTCAAAGTTTAATACTTGTATTTGATAATCTTCAGCTAAGCATTCCAAATCTTATGGGCTCGTGGGTACCAGTGCCACGTAAAAAGCATCCATGCAGGTGCTGCAAAAAAAAAAAAAAAAAAAAAAAAAGAAGCACCCGTGCTGGTGCAGTGTAAAGAGGCATTCACGCCAGTGTCAAGGCACCCATGCCAGTGCTAAGGCACCCATACCAGTGCTAAGGCACCCATGCCAGTGCTAAGGCACCCATGCCAGTGCTACCGCACCCATGCCAGTGCTAAGGCACCCATGCCAGTGCTAAGGTACCCATGCCAGTGCTACATAAATTCACCCATGCCAGTACTGCATAAAAGCACCCAGTGCACTCTGTAAAGTGGTTGGTATTAGGAAGGGCATCCAGCCACAGAAGTCATACCAAAGCAGACATGGATCCCAGGCAGCTCTCCAGCCCCTGTCAAACCATCCAACTCATGCCAGCATGCAAAATGGATGTTAAATGATGATGAATCTGAAGCGGTGTCATAGTGATCAGAGTTTATTTTCTAACTTCCTAAAACTAAATCATTAGTTAATTAGTTCACTTAATTCCCACTTATTTCTTAAACCCACACACACACAAAAGAGTTTCTCATTTGTAGGAGGTAAATATTGATTTATTAATTTATTGGTTGCCAAAATATTTAACAGTTTGTTTCTAAAAACTAATGAATATTTCTTTAGAATAATCTGTACCCTCTAAAACAAATACAATGAAACATTTTCCCCCTCAGCCCTTGAAAACAAATCAGACAAATGTAATTCTATAATAAAATTATTGAACAGATCAATACCTGAATTTGAGATTTCTTGGAATTTCCATCAATAAACTTCTCTAACAGCCCTATAGCAGCATCCCTGCTTTCTGAGTTCACCAAAACTGCATGTATGATTTTATACTGCTCCGTCTGTTGAAGATGAATTAAAGAAAATAATAATATTGGGAATCAATCTTAATATACAAAGCTGAAGTTGTGTGTCTGTGTGAAGCCTTTTTAAAAGTTTATAGAAATCCACATTTTCCACTTTTTCGTTAAAATTTTTACATCAATGGAATTTTCTCGATCTGAACTTTCCAGTGCAGTAATTAGATTTTTTAAATTCCGTTTACTTTGTGTGATTTAAGGGAGATTTGGCTGTTGTTTCTAGCAACTTTTGGATATTGAAAAAATTTATTTCGGCTCCCCTGTGTTCATGAAAAATTTAATCCAGCTTCCCATGTATCTGAGATAGACTGGCCAGCCCATGACAAATCTGACAAAAGGGGGGAACCACAGAACTACCAGCTCACGAACTGCATCTGAAAGTTGGCACGCCAATTATGCTGCTAAGGAATTTAGATGCTCCAATAATGTGCAATGGTATGTGGATGATTATCAAAAAATTGTGCTCCCGAGTTCTGTAGGCAACAATCTTGAATGAACCGGCCGCTGGCTAAGACATACTTATAACTCCCATGTCCCTTACCCACTCCGATACGACCTACAAGTTTAAACATGCAATTTCCCATCAAACTGCTTTCCCATGACAATCAACAAGGCGCAGGGACAATCAGTGCAAGCGGTTGGTTTGAATCTGACAGATCAAGTATTCTCACACGCACAACTGTATGTTGGCTGTCTCCAGGGTCTTTCTATTTGTGCACCTGAGGAAAGTACAAAGAATGTTGTCTACCAAGAGGCACTCTAATGATAACAATGGCAACTTCAACTGCTCTAATTTCAACTCCGCAATTTTTTCATCGTCCTGTCAGCCCACGTAAGTCCAGTCTTGCTTTGCTCTCCTTACTAACTCACCATGACATTCTTTTTTTTCTACCAAGATCCGTCACCCAAACACCACTTCGTATCCACTTCTTCCTCTTTTTAATGTCTTCGTTTCTCTCTTCGCATCGCTCTCTGCCCGGGTGAAACGGGCTTAGCTGCTAGTTATCAATAAATCTGAAGCAATATTCTTCAATATATTGGACCAAGTGAAACAGGAACCACTGAAGATTTGTACTTCATGTAGGGATTCAAGGAAGAAACACCTTAAGTGCTTTCCTACATGTTAACATCACCCTTCTCAGCTACAATGTTGTACCTCCCCATGTCTTTATGAGGTTGCTTGACCTGCTAGAAATATAAACCAATTGTCCCTCAAATCCAACCATACAGATAATGGAAGCCACGATATGCAAGACTTAAAAGAAGGAAGATGTGGTGTTGTAGCTGTAATACTTTTGACCACAGGTCTATTCAGTCGAAGTTAATTTGGTGTTAAACAACAACAGAGAACAGATTTATACACAAAGCACTGGTTGGTACAAGACTATAGTTCAAGGTGGCCTTCAATGGGACTGAACCCAAAACCACATTGTTGAGAAGCAAACTTCTTTAACCACCCAACCATACCTGCACCTAGTAACAAAAAAAGTTATTTATTTTACAGAATCCATCCAAATTCTGGATTCTTTCCGAAACTGAGTGAATATGGGGTGAGAACAAATTACATAATATGATCTTAGATACACTATGTCTAAATAAAAGCTAGGAGGTAATGGCTTGAACACCATTCAATCTGAGCTGGCCAAAGGTTAAATAAACAGTGACAACAGGTGACAGACTTACCCGAGCATATTCAAGACCATGTTGCAGAGTTTGGAATATGAGTCTTGCATTGTCTGGTGTTAATAAATGGTTAGAGAAATATTTCTCAACAACTTTCACCTGAAACAAGAAGATCAAAACACTAAGAAATATTTTAAAAAAAGGTAATGCAGGCACATGGATAAATTCACTTATTTATTAGAATATAATGAATCTCATTAGTATGCTTACACAGGCTAACGTTATTTAATTATGGGACTTATCAATTAATTTAAGATAATAACTATTTGTAATAATTAGTTCCAATGAAAGTAGCTATGCTTTAATTATTTATTTATATATATATTTATATGTATCTGAGAGCTGAATAAAACAAAAAATTTAGGTTATTTTCTAATTATAACAATTACATATCTTTACATATGTTTCACTAGTGATTGCTTGTATGTTGTGCAGTAATCATTACGTAGATGCTTGCATTGAAACACCAGTTCTTCAGAAAAAAATAGTAATTCAATCCATTGTTATTTATCAACTTCAGTTGGTTGACATACGAGTCGTATCTATAATAATAATTTGATCATTTTTAAGATTACATTGTAATATATTACCTTAAAAAAAAGAAGAAAATTAATAGAATAGATTAATTCTAAAATAAAAGATTATTATAAGTCATGCAATTTTGAATGAAGAAGTTATCTGAATATAATATTTAGAAGTTTGATGAATTGATAGCAATAAAAAAAGGAAATTATCTTCTACTTATTTCAGTCATTAGACTGCAGTCATTAGACTGCAGTCATGCTGGGGCATCGCCTTGAAGGATTTTTTATCAAACAAATTGACCCCAGTGTTTGTTAAACCAGATACTTATTTTGTCAGTTTCTGCTTTTAAACTACTAAGTTACAGGAATATAAACAAAACAACACTGGTTGTCAAGTAGTTGTGGAGAGACAAACAGACACACATTCATATATAGGATTTCACAGTTTCTGTCTACCAAATTATCTCACAAGACATTGGTTGGCCAAGTTTATAGTAGATGACACTTGCCCAAGGTACCATACAGTGGGACTCAACTGATAATCACATGATTGCAAGGCAAAATCCTTAAGCACATAGCCATGCCTGTACGTATACGAGAATTAAATTTGTACAAATTTAAAACAGCACCAGGACTTCGTAATATAATGATCCTGCAATACAAAACTAATTAAAGAATAGCAAGAATACGAAATAGGTTTTTCTTTTTCTTTTATGTTTAATTCCTGAAATCAGAAATAAATAATAGAAATATTTCCAACTAACATTATCACCAACAAAAACAGAGAGTGAGAGAAATGGTCCAAGTAAAGTAAGTTTCTCCATTTCCAGTCCTGTGGTCTTTCTCATTACTTTTGGTAACCAGTTGGATTGGGACACCATCTAATGAGACAAAAGAGAAACAAAAACAATATATTTAAAATAAATATTCATTGAGATAATCTATTGAGTTTATCTGAAATTTCTACTGTTAAACCATATAGGTTAAACCTTTTTGTTACCAACCAGCCTGAGACTACCCTGGATTCTATGACCCAAACTTGCTGTTTTAAAGAGATATGGATTAAAACCTTCCATCAAAATTTCATATCATTTTATGTTCCAAACACCAGTTTAATGACAAAGATATTTTACTAAATTCTTCACTATTTTAAAAATTAACTGAAACAAAAGCAGTTTATTTCAACAGAAATCTAGTAACAAAAGGGTCGAGGTAGTGAAGTGATAGTCATTAGAGCTTGAAATAGAATATCTTTGTTCTGATATTCAGCGCTTTGAGTTCAAATCTCACTAAAGTCAACTGTGCTTTTCATCCTTTCAAGGTTGATTAAAAATGAATTTTAGAAAAAGATACAAATCCAGGGCAGAACTGTAAAAACATCAAACCAGATGCCTTGCAGTATTTGTTGCTACACTTTACTTCTGAGTTCAAATCCTTGTATGGTTACTTGGATGGTAGACTTAATCTAACACCTGATTTAACAACACCACTTGGCATTTTTAGTGCCTTTAGCAGCAGAGTTCACCTTGCTGCAATCATTCTGACCAGGTCTTCGGTCAAATGATACCTTTCTGTCTTCTCTCCCATTTACTTTAGAGGTGTTGTGATGGGACATGGGCATTGCCCTCCTCACTGACTAAAAATATTTTTTTTAAATAGCCTCATCTACAACTACCAGGTGATGCCAAGACAAAGAGAGACAAACATACACCCACACATATATAAACTGGCATTCCATTGATTACGACCATTGATGAATGGAACAGCCTGCTCACGAAATTGACATGCAAGTGGCTGAGCACTCCACAGATACACGTACCCTTAACGGAGTTCTCAGGGAGATTCAGTGTGACACAGAATGTGACAAGGCTGGCCCCTTTCAATTACAGGTACTACTCATTTTTGGCAGCTGAGTGGACTGGAGCAACATGAAATAAACTGTCTTGCTCAAGGACACAACACGCCCCCAGGTATCGAACTCATGACCTTATAATCATGAACCAAACACCCTCACCATACACACACACACACACACACACACAATGGGCTTCTTTTAGTTTCCATCACCAAATCCACACATAAGGTATTGGCTGCCAAGGGTCATGGCAGAAGACACTTGCCCAAGGTGCCACGCAGTGGGACTGAACTTGGAACCATGTGGTTGAGAAGCAAACTTTTTTAACCACACCAATACATTTAAACATTGTCTACCACAAATTAAAGAGTTTAAAAGGAACCTGTAACTTACCAATGAACAAATAGGTCGACAGTTGTCCCATTTAATTTCACAGAGTTCTGAGAGAACAGATAATGGTTCCTTGTAGTCATCAGTGTCCAAAGACTGGCATGATATCAATTGGCTAAGACGGTGAATGATAGGCACAAAAATCTACAAATGGAAATAGTTTTTCATTAGCATCAAGAGAAATGGATTTTTCAGGAAAAATATGTAAAGGTTAATATGATAACTAAACTAATTATTAAAATTATGTTAATTAACAACAAGATTTATATTGTATGCACACACACACCACCTATGCTGGTGGCATGTAATAAGCACCATTCAATCGTGGGTCGATGCCAGTGCTACTTGACTGGCTCCCTGTACTGGTGGGACGTAAAAAGCACCATGCGAACATGGTCAATGCCAGTTCCGCCTGACTGGTTCCCATGCCAGTGACATGTAAAAAAAGCACCATCCAAACATGGTCGATACCAGTGCCGCCTGACTGGCTCTCATGCTGGTGGCATGTAAAAAGCACCCACTATACTCTCGGAGTGGTTGGCATTAGGAAGGGCATTAAACTGTAGAAACCTTGCCAGATCTGTTTGGATCTTAGTGCGGCCTACTGGCTTGCCAATCCTCAATCAAACCGTCCAACCCATGCCAGCATGGAAAGCAGACGTTAAATGATGATGATGATCACACACACACACACACACACACACACACACACACACACACACACACAGAAATATAAACATGTAGGTGGAGAGAGAAGACCAGTATTATATTAGTTTCAAACTCGTTTCATTTATTGAACTGTGACCATACTGGAGCACAGCTTTGAATAGTTTTAGTGGCTTATATCAAGTGCAGTATTTATTTTTTTAAAGCCTCGTACTTGATATATATCTATTTCTTGAGCTGCTAAGTCACAGGACTTGGTAACACAGTCACAAAGACAGAGACAGGCAAATACACACATGCAATAGGTTTCTTTCAATTTCCATCTAACAAATGCACTCATAAGGCTTTAATCAACCCAGGGCTAGAGTAGATGCTTGCCCAAGATACCATACAGTGAGATTGAACCCAAGACCACATGGTTGCAAGGGAAGCTTCTTAACTACACAGCCACATTGATATTTCATGTAAAATACCCATCACATGTGAAAACAGACAACTGAATCGAAGAAGCAGAACAACAGAGAAATCAAACAACATGAAGTAAGACATTGGGTGTTGGAATCAACACAGAAAAAACAAACAAGAGGAACATTACCTTGTTCAGACTTTCTCTGTCAGGTAAAGTTGAGACAAGAAGTGAGAGGAATCCTCTGGGCAGATTGTGGGAAAGCAAATATGGCAGTAAAAACAAAGAAGCAGTTTCAGATCTAAGGGAAAGAAAATAAAGAAAAACTGTCATTTAATCAGGATTATAACTTTTGGGGCTTTTTTGATTCGTTTTCATCTTTTAGTCAGGAAGGAAGGTCATGCCATAACTCTACAGAGAGACCCCAAGGGTGATGGAAAGGAGAAAGGGAATAAAATATTCTCAAACCAGAGACCTAACACGAACACTGGTAAAGGTGCCCGTGGTACCGCCAGTGAAGGTGCCCATGGCACCGCTGGTAAACATGCCCGTGGTGCCACTGGTAAACGTGCCCGTGATGCCACTGGTAAACGTGCCCGTGATGCCACTGGTAAACGTGCCCGTGATGCCACTGGTAAACATGCCCAGTGTGCCGCCGGTAAACGTGCCCAGTGTGCCACCGGTAAACGTGCCCTGTGTGCCGCCGGTAAACGTGCCCAGTGTGCCGCCAGTAAAAATGCCCATTGTGCCACCAGTAGAGGTGCACATTGTGCCACTGCTAAAGGTGCCCAAAGTGCTAGTGCTGGTGTTAAACCAGGTGACACGTTAAGTCTAGCATTCATATAGATCATGATGAGATTGGAACTCAGAATGCAAAGAGTCAGAACAAATACTGCAAAGCAATTACATTCTTTTTTTTTTCCTTTTAATCAATCCCAAAAGATGAAAGGCAAAGTTAACCTTGGTGGGATTTGAACTTGGAGCTTAGCGAGTTGGAACAAATACCACAAGGCATTCTGTCCACTGCTCTAACTACTCTGCCAATACATCATGTAATAATCCTCATGATTCAGACAGAGTTAGTTGAGACAGACTTTTCTACGGCCAGATGCCTTTCCTGGCACCAACCCTCACCTGTTTCCAAAGCAAGGTAAAATTTCCTTGCGGCTGAACATGTTTTTCATGGAAGCTTGGAAATGATTAACATTGTTTGTATGATGCTCATTTACAACCATCAAATGATGTTTAGAGAAGGGCACATACATGACAGGCTTCTTTCAGTTTCCATTTACCAAATTCATTCACAAGGCTTTGGTCAACCCAGAGTTATACTAGACAACACTTGCCCAAAGTGCCACACAGTGGGATTGAACCAAACACCACACAGTTGGGAAGCTAGCTTCTCAACCACACAGCCACACCTAATGTATTTAAATAACCCGCTCTGTAGTTACACAATTTCATTCAGTATTATCTGGGGTTGAAATAAACCTTAATACTGCTCCATAGCAGTTATGTTTTTATCAACAAGCAAAATCTAAAATAAACACACACACACACAAATATGAAACATAAATTTCAGAAAGTTTAGGGTGCTTCTGATAACACTGACAATTTGAAGCAAGCTACTACAAAAGAATAAGAGCTGCTTTAATAAAAACTTACCTATTTTCAAATAGAGTTCCTTGCAGTACAAGAGCCGTGTGATGAACACAAGATAGTCTAGCAATTGACAATACATTATTCAAAGGAGGAATACTAGATTTCTACAAAAGAGAAATTCATTTAAAATTATAAAATAGTTTACTAACCATCACAATAAACTCAAAATAAGACAGGCTGTAGCTATTCTAACATTCATACAGGATATAGCTGGACTATGTTAACTCTTTAGAACTTAATTTACTCTGTCAAATATAATGCTTATTTTTTCACAGTTTTGAATTAATTATGCATTATCTCATGGCTTTGAGATTTCAGTGATGTGATCAGATCGGAGCCTGGTGCAGCCTTCTGGCTTGCCAGTCCTCAGTCAAACTGCCCAACCCATTTCTGGCTTGCCAGTCCTTAGTCAAACTGCCCAACCCACGCCAGCATGGAAAGCAGACGTTAAACAACAATGATGACGATGTGATTGTTTATTACAGAATAACATTGTAGAGTAGGTTTGAGAGGCAGTATGTAAACATTTTGAACATGAACAAGTAGAATATATGGGTTGGATATGGCCAGTTCAAATGCTAAAGGGCTAAACACTATGAGAAGCAAATTCAAAGTTGACATGCAATCCTTAAAATCAATATATCTCTTTGAAATGTTTCTTATGACTGTGGTCCATGCAGCTGCCCTTATATGGTTGCTAAAGCTGCCAGAAATAGCAGCCAGATCTCTTGCCCTCTTTCAAATCAGAAAGGAAAGTCAACCCCATGATTGCCCAAGAGTGAAAAATAGAGAATTAAACAAACATGGATATTCAGGAAAATATGAATCTGGAACAAAAATAGGACTTGTGCAAAGAAATACAGAGGAGACAAGAAGTGGCTATGGGAAGAGGCAGTGCCAGAAGACATTTGGTACCAAAGTAGGATTGAAGATTCATCAAGGCAACAAGTGTAAGAAGAAGTCAAGGCAACATAAGTCATTTAACTGTCAAAGAGAAGCAAGTCCTCCCAGGGATCAAACCACAGTGGATCGATAAATGTTCCAGCTGAAGATCCTTCCAAGCAAAAATCATGAGGTCAAGATGCCTTTTTGCTAGAAGAAATAAATGAAGAAAGCAAAGGTTTTGAGGTCAGCTGCAAATGAGAAGGCCAGTTCCAAAACTTTTGAGGATCAAATGCCTGCAAAAAAAATCTAAAAGAGAACTGAAGATCAAATGCCGGTGGTTAGCTACTAGACAGTCAATCCAATAAGCAGAGACTCACATCAGTTAAGTGGGGCCAGTGCATTGTAAAACCATTGAGAGGATGGCTTCAAAATGGTAAGCATTCTCTCCTAATGATCCCTAAAAACCTACTGGCATTTGGTGCACAGAAGATTAAATTGGAAACACTTGCAGAAGCAAGCTGTTGCCAAACACATTAGATCCGATAGAAAAGTTGATCTCAGCTGGAATATCTTTGTCATTAGATCTATTCAATTGGAGCTGACCGAACCACAATACTTCCAATCACAATGAGGAGTACTTAAAAACTCAGTTATTCTTTCTATACAAATAGCTTCAAAACACAAGATTTTATGTACTTTTTGGCATTATAAATCAATGTACTATATAGTATAGACATGTAAACATTGAAATATCATTACTATCTTTACAAATCCTGCTGCATTTCACATGGAACTTTTAGTCCTCTAAACTTTTTCTAGGTGTATAAGTTGACTTAGCTTTTTTTTTTTTCTTTTTGTTGTTGTAAATTTTCGCCTGAAAAATTCGACTTGTATCCCAGAAAATACGGTATTTAACTCTGAAATATTTCATGATTTTTGCTACCTTTCAAACAGACAAGATCCAAATTCTAAGACGCTTTAATTGCCACAAAGATCAAAGAGTCAAATTACTATTTTCACCCAATAACTATATTAAAACAGTATCATTTGATACTCATTAACAAAACCAATAAATTTATTCCACTTAATTCCCTTCAAATCTTTAACTGAAATCTTTAAGCAAGTTTCTCATTAACAATATAACATTAAGTTTAACCCTTCAGCATTCAGATTACTCTATCAAATGTAACGCTTATCATTTCACACTGTTTTGAATTAATCATGCATTATCTTGTAACTGAGATTTTTATGTTGTGACAGCTTATATTTAGAATGACATTGCAGGGTAAGTGTGAGAGGCAAGATCTGGAAGACTTTAACATAAAACAAGGCAGAATATTTGAGCAAGATATAATCAGTTTAAATGCTGAAGGATTAACCATGAGAAATGCTAAGAAATATTAACAGACTCAATTTAAAAGATGGAAAAACACAACATTGACTTACTTTGGGGCTAGTTCTTTCTTCAAAAGCTACTCTCTCATAACAATCAAGTAAATAGTTAATAAGTTCCACTTCTTTTCTTTTCTGAGGTTGTATTTTGGATGTGAATTTACGTTCTTCATGTTCAGGTGACATTAGTGGACTTATACTGAAAGAATAAAAGAATAATGGCCAGAGTAATTTCACAATCAAAACAATCTTCACATAATTACAACATATGTTTCAATATGTACCATACTCTATTGTGGCATTCCAATGAAGACCATCCCTTCCGTTTTGTGTGTTTGCTTATTTTTTTCAGTCAATGTATTTAGGACTACTTTTACTAGGGATTATATTATACCATCTTTCTCATATGGTACACAAGGTAATGAGGGTAATTTGGCTGCTATTTCTGACAAGTTGAGTCACCAGGTAAAGCCTCTCTCATTGGGTTTGTTTCTTGACTGGATATGAGGGCAACAGTGTAAAACAAGAGTGTTTTATAGCTGGGTGCACTACTTCTCGGCACCAATGTGAATGAGTAAGTGAGTGAGCAAGCGTGAGCGAGTGAGTGTGCATGCACACACACACATGTATTAGTCACCTTGCCTTGATGTCATGTGGCACTTGTAAATGAAGGTCACCATCATACAAGTGTTGTTGTTTAATTCCAAACTATCATGGAAACACGTCTGGTCATGCAAAAATATCATCTTAAATGGAAACAAGAGCCAGCAACAAGCAAAGCATTTAACTGCAGAAAATTCACCTCAACTAATTACACCTGACCCATGTGAGCCTGGAAAAGTGGACATTAACCCCTTTGTTACCATATTTCTGTTGAGATGGTCTGTGTTTCTTCCAATTAACTTTAAATATAACAAGGAATTTAGTAAAATAACTTAGTTATCATTAAGCTAGTGTTAGGAGCATAAAGTGTGACTAAGGTTTGGTGGAAGATTTTAATTCAGAACTTTTGAAAACAAGACATTTGTACTACAGAGCCAGAGTTGGTTTCAGCCAGGTTGGTATCAAAAGGGTTAAACAATAAAACTATTATTCTTTTCTACTCTAGGTACAAGGCCCAAAATTTGTGGGGAGGTGGCCAGTTGATTAGATCAACCCCAGTACGTAACTGGTACTTAATCTATTGACTCCGAAAGGATGGAAAACAAAGCCAACCTCAGTGGAATTTGAACTCAGAATGTAAAGACAGACGAAAAATGATGATTATTATTATTACAACTTTACTCCCAAAATTTGCTAAAGATATCTTTCTTCATTTACTAACATGCAACAATTCAACTCACCTCACCTCTACTTTTAGTGACTCAGGAAAGAGTTGGAAGTACAGACCTCAGTACTAATTTTACTTTGTGTGACAGAGCCAGTGGTACTTACCTACAAGGACTAGAACTATAACTTCGGACTGGAGATACACCATCCACAGCAGTTTTTAAGGAGTCGATCAGATTTTCTGGACTTGAGTAAATGAGGTGAAGAGTTTCCATGACAATCTGATTGATAATTTCTTTGTAATCTTTCTCTTCTGCAAGAAATAAAAATAATGTGAAAATTAGACCATGGGAAAATGAGCAATTCAAACAGATTGACTACCCACCTCTTTGACCCCCACTAGATGCAGATCCCTCTGCAGGAAACTGCTCTGCCTCCCTCTCTCATAGTAATTCCCCTCATCCCCTAGCACAAAGCTAACCCACATCTCCACCTCCTCCAGTGGTGCTGTTGTGCATTCCAGCAGTGTGAAAAACCAAAAATGTCTGAATGTGTGCATGTGTGTGTGTTTGAAATCATGGCTAGTTATTGGTATACAAACTCTCCATGAAATTACTGATTCTAGCTTTGTTATCTTCACACATGAGCATGCACATTAAAATGATGATGAACATACGAACAACAATAACTTTTAATATTAATGAGCTCTTACTTTCATTGAAAGCTTCAGCAAGACAAGGTATATGCAATGTCCCAGGATCTCTCTGTTCCCGCCAGGAGACAAGAAATATTCTGATTATGGAGTTCAAGACTTGTGTTTCTGTAGCTTCTGAACCAATGCTAGCATCCTAGAAAAAAAAATGGTAAAAAAAAATGGTAAAAAAAAATGCTTTTTAAACTGAAGAAAAAATCCTTAAACAATTTAAAACAAGAAAACAAATCAGGGTAGATAAGGAAGACGAAGCGCAAGGGTCATTAAAACTCAGGAAAAGTTAGAGATTACCCTTTAGATATAATAAACCCATCTCTCCAACCATGTTCACTCACTATATTCCCCACCCCTTCCAGCGACCAGTCTCCTTTCATAATCTCACATACTTACCTACCCACTTGTCCTATCCAGTCCTCTCTACCAATTCACTTAAAGATACCACCTTGTAACTTGAGGGTACACCCTAAACACCGCCTTGTAACTTGAGGGTACACCCTAAACACCGCCTTGTAACTTGAGGGTACACCCTAAACACCGCCTTGTAACTTGAGGGTACACCCTAAACACTGCCTTGTAACTTGAGGGTACACCCTAAACACTGCCTTGTAACTTGAGGGTACATCCTAAACACTGCCTTGTAACTTGAGGGTACACCCTAAACACTGCCTTGTAACTTGAGGGTACACCCTAAACACTGCCTTGTAACATGAGGGTACACCCTAAACACTGCCTTGTAACATGAGGGTACATCCTAAACACTGCCTTGTAACATGAGGGTACATCCTAAACACTGCCTTGTAACTTGAGAGCACATCCTGATACACCTTCAGCATTCCTGCACCTCTTTCTCCAACTAAGGTATCTCCTCTACAGCAAGACACCCATTTCAATCCCTATATCATACTCTAACCTCTCATCACAAGCAGAAAGCCACCTCCCCAAATACTACTACTCCTGCTGTTGAGGGGTCTTGCCTTGCAAGTCACTTGGTAGCCTCACCGGTGCTGGTGCCACACAAAAAGAGGTTGGCATTAGGAAGGGCATCCAATTGTAGACACCATGCCAAAGCAGACAGTAGAGCTTAGCACAGTCATCTGGCTCACCAGCTGCTTTACAAACGTCCAACCCATGCCAGCATGGAAAACATACATTAGATGATGATGCTGATAAGATATAGTGCAGTCCTATCCAAATGATGCCAGTGTAAACTTAAAAGACCAGCCAATTCATGTCCTTTTAACATTTTTATAAAAATACTCATAAGACAGGCACAAGGTCACAGATGCAGGGAAATGGTTGACCGACACTTTCTTTTATTGAATCTCAAAGGCTGGTAGGCAGGCATAGTTGACTTCAAAGGAATTTGAACTCAGAACAAAGGCACAGGAATACTGATGAGGTGCTTTAATTCATCTTTCTCACTGAACTCGTCCTGCCGCAGCAACCATTACTCACCAACTGCCACCGATACTTGTCCAACCATTCAGTCCTCTGCAACCCACCATTGACACACACCAATCGATACTGAAGAAAGGACTTAATATTCATTGCCAGTTAAGAGAGACAGACAGAGATAGAGAGAGGAGAGACAGAGACAGAGACAGGGGGAGGGGGAGAAAAAAAGAGACAGACAGGAGGAAGAGGATGTAGAGGAGAGAGGAAGAAACAGAGAAGGGAGAGAGAGAGAAAGGAGGAGGAAGAAAGGAGAAAAGAGAGAATGACAGACAGACAGACAGACAAGTCAATCAAGAGAGAGAAGGATAGAATGAGAGAGACACACGCAGACAAGAGAGAGAGAGAGAGGGAGAATATCAACTTACACGTTTTCTTTTATGTTCAATCCTATCACTGTCGTCGACTTCCATTGTTTCAATACCAGAATCAACATCAACCTGAGAATGATTACTGAAACACAAAGAAAGGCAGGCAAAGGTGAAGCCTTAGATTATTGCATACACCAGAATAGATCAGATTTCACCAGGACTTCCAAAGTATTCCAGCTTCATTTGTGGTGTCAGAATAGTTTGGCCAATTGACCTGCTAACCTACAGGTCAGAAAGCTTTGGATTGTGTTCATTTGTGGAATGGTTTAACCACAGGCTACCAGACAGACAGCTCACCAAAGGTTACCATGCAGTTAAGGACAAGAGTGGTACTGGGCAGCTACGGACAGTAGCAGCACCGGGCAACTACAGATAGCAGCAGTACCAGGCAGCTAAGGACAGTGGCAGTACCAGACCAGCTATGGATGGTGGCACTACCAAACAGCAGGTACTAAATAGATACAAACAACATGCACAAGTTACATTATTTACATTTGATGGATATTTGTCCTCATCTTGTTTGCTGTTAACACAACATTTCGGCTGATATACCCTCCAGCCTTCATCAGGTGTCTTGGAGAAATTTCAAGTCTGGTTCTCATTCCTAAGGTATTTTTTGATGTTGTTGTTGTTATTAATATTATTATCATTCAGGTCACTGCCTGGAATCGAACTCGGAATCTTGGGGTTAGTAGCCTGTGCTCTTAACCACTACGCCATATGCCCATCACCAACATCGAAAAATACCTTAGGAATAAAAACCCAGGTTCGAAATTTCCCCAAGACACCTGATGAAGGCTGGAGGGTCTATCAGCCAAAACGTTGTACTAACAACAAACAAGATGAGAACAAATATCCGTCAAATGTAAATAATGTTTTTAATGTACATAATTCCTCATCTCTTAAATATAGAACTGAACTTCTGGGAAGAATTCCATTTACACCATTCTAACTAAAGAGAGATTTAAATCTCAGCTCTTCAATAGAGACAAATTCCTGTCCTGAAGAGCTACGGACAGAATAAGGCTGCTTTTACTATGCAATAACTCTAAAGCCAGCCATTTATATGTGGTGTCATTGTATCAATAATTTAATATTTTTGAAGATATTCATGTCAAAAATGGTCAGATTGGAAAGGCTTCATTCAGTAAGTACAAAAATACTATTAGTGCTTCAGTGTTAGAAAAATTCAATTATTTTGTTGCAAAAAAAAAAAAAAAAGTGCAATTATCATGTAATAGAAGTGCAGTAGTAACAGGAAAGTAACTCACTTTTTCTCAGCAGCATACTCTGAATCAGTGTCCATTTGGTGTTGTTGTTGCTGTGCATCAGAACTGATAGATTCTACACAAGCTGTGGAAGAGGAGGAGGAGAATAATAATAATAATAATAATAATGGTTTCAAATTTTGCCACAAGGGCAGCAATTTGGGGAGAGGGGCGAGTCGATTACATCGACCCTGGTGTTCAACTGGTACTTATTTTATCAACTCTGAAAGAATGAAAGTTAGTCAACCTCGGCGGAATTTGAACTCAGAACATAGCAACAGGTGAACTACCACTAAGCATTTCATCCAGTGCACTAACGATTTTGCCAGCTCACCACCTTAATAATAATAATAATAATAATAAATAACAATAATAACAGTTTCAAATTTTTGGCACAAGACCAGCAATTTTTGAGAAGGAGAGTAAGTTGATTACATCAACCCCAGTGCTCAAAATGACACTTATTTTATTGAGCCCCACCCACAAGGCAAAGTCAACCTCGATGGACTTTGAACTCAAAAAGTATGATCAGAAAAAAATGCTGCTAAGCAGTTTGTCTGGTGTGCTAACAATTTGGCCAGTTCACTGTCTTAATAATAATAATAATCCTTTCTACTATAGGCATAAGGCCTGAAATTTTGGAGAAGGGACTAATCAATTATATTGATGCCAGTATTCAACTGGTGGTTATTTTATTGACCCTGAAAGAATGAAAGGCAAAGTTGACCTCAGTGGCATTTGAGCTCAGAATGTAAAGCAGAAATACTACAAAGCATTTTATCAAACATGCTAAGAATTCTGCCAGCTCAACACACACACAGAGTGGAACTTCAATTTATGAATTTGTTCCTGAAGGCACTAGAGTAGTGGGGAGGGGGTCCACCCTGGGCGGTACTTTTAAAGGGGTGGAACTTTTGGGTCTACTGTAGGTAATATGTGCTTTTTGTAAGGTCTAAGGGCAGCAAACAGAAGGGCCGCACCAGACAGCACACACTCTAGCTACGCTAGTGCCTGAAGGCCATTCATCACCCAAATTGTTCATAAACTGGAACTATTTTTCCCAGAGGAAATTCAAGAGAAAGCACAGCAAATTCAAGCAGGGATGTACACTGAGCGAAAACTAGACACCAACTGATGCTCTCCTCCCACTGATACTCGTAGCTCGTTACAGCTTGTGTATTCATTACTTAAGACATCCTTCATCACCCGAGACATTTTACGTCCGAAAATTGTTCATAAACTGATTTGCTCATGATGAGAGACATTCATAAACCAAGGTTCCACAGAATGTGTGTGTGTGTGTGTGTGTGTGTGTGTGTGTGTGTGTGTGTGTGTGTGTGCGTGCGTGCGTGTGTGCGCATATCACAACTTACGTCGATAATGCTGTGTAACAAAATTTTCATTTATTTTTTGTTTGTCTTTGGTCTGTAAGTGTTATTTCCTATTTGCTTCTATCTAGAAATCAAAGGAAATGACTACTATTCCCTTCGAACTTTGCTTTTGTCACCTGGACATCGATGTTTCCAAACTGACCTATTTTCCATTACATTTCAGACAGATTCAGTGCTAAGTTGCTGAAGCAGAAATATCGTTATAGCATATACGCTGCTCAATACCACAGATTTGCTTGTCAGTTGCTTGACCTTAACCACTTACCCATGTCCCTTAGTGGCTGACAATATGTGCATCTCTGATCATGAACAGGAGAGCATCAAAGCCACGTGTTAAGAAGGATTGTTTGGGGTTTCAATAAATGTAACAAAAGCAAAGTTTGAAGGAAATATTAGTTGTTACCCAAAGAAAAAAATCATGTTACACAATGTAAATGGTGCCAAGACATGCTGCTTGACTCAAAAGAAACAGAATAAAATGGAGAAACATTTAAAAAAATTTATCAACGCATATCTGTTTTAATAACTGGTTTATACATATTTCCATTTGATTTTCGTCTTTAGTGTTGGTCTTTAAGTGTTTGTGTTTAAAAAAAAATTTATGCTTTCAAATGTTTGCTGAAACCAAAAATGAAGTGAGATAATCAACTGAAGCTGAGGTTTCTGTTTTTACTACTCTTTAAAAAAAAAAAAACAGCATAAAATCAAAAAAGATGTAACTTGAAATGACGTAAGTTAAGTTATGCCAAAGTGTGTGTGTGTGTGTGTGCGTGTGTGTGTGTGTGCGTGTGTGTGTGCATGTGTGTGTGCGTGTGTGTGTGGTGATAAAGTAGTGGCAATCTAAAAAGATTTTGGTACAGGAAGTTAGTAAGCATCAAGCATGTAGTACATGGCTTGTATAGGTGACAAAAAGCAGATTATACATGATCAACAAAGTTTATTAACCAGCATGTTATAAACTCTGTCCCATATTGAAACAGATGGAAATTTCAAGAAGATGACTGCCACTGTACAACTCTCGGTTTAGCAGCAAAAATTGCTAATTATGTGAATATAAGTTGAAGAATGTAAGTACTAGAAGAGGTAAATCATGACTACATATGTTTCCAAGTTAATTTTAACGTCTTATGTAACATAAAAATATCATTTAGCTTTTCTTCAACTCTACTTATCAACGATTGTTTGTATCAACTACTGTTAATTAAATGTGAAGAAAAGCTAAATGATATTTTTGTGTGTTACATAAGCTATGCTAAGTTTAGCATTGAAACATATGTAGTTTTGATTTACCTCTTTTATTGCTTACACACTTTGATATATAAAACATACATACACAGACACATATACATTCATATACATAAATGTACATAAACAGGAAGACCTTGATATATGCAAGTTTAAACTCACAAATTATTTATTGCTTTTCAATATCCTCCAAGAGTAAAATTTCACATGCATGTCATTTAACATGTGGAACCGAAGGCTGTTGTGTGTGATTAGATGAGGAGAAGGGGGAGGAAAACGAGAATAATGGTGAGGTTAGGGAGGAGGAAAGAGAAAAGTAATTGGTGTTTTATTTAGCTTAGACTAAATACGAGAGAAAAAAGTTAATTTGAATTAAAAATTTTTAAATTGCCATCACACACCAAGTGTAATGTATTAGATGCAGTCATTAGCTTTGTGGTTATGATCTCAGCTACTACGTTATTTATTCAAGGATATACCTTACTGATCTCACTCAACCCCTGCCCTCAAGACAAGCTGAAATATACTGAGAGGTTAGTAAGATATTCTTTACCTTTGGGTTTTGATTTAACTAAAGCTTAGTAATATATTCCTTACCTTTTGTTTTTGATTTAACATATTTTCTCTTGCCTTTTCTCTCCATCTTTCTCTTGTTCCCTGACTCTCTCTTAAGATCCGTTTCCATTCGACATCTTTTCAACAGAGCATAACTTTTGTTGTTTATGACACACACAGTAATAAAAGAACAAAGAATGTCAGCAATGAAGCAAAGTTAGAGGGTAGTACTCACTTGGGTACTTGGTGCCACTGGTGACATTCTGCCTCATTACAGAGTTTATCATAAACTATAAAAGTCATGGAAGTGAAAGAAAAAAAAATTTCTTTTTTTTTTTTTTTTTTTATTAATTTAAAAAAAAGGTGTCAAATGGAAACAAAGGTTCTGAGCAGGTAACATGAGAAATTATATATCTTTGATATAATTTTTTAAAAATACATGTTTATTATGGATTTCCAGTAATGCACGCACAATGATATACTGGCCCTGGCCAGAGGGAAGTGTTCATGATCAGACTACAGTTTATTAACATGTGCAATCACAAGCAATCTCGCATTTGAATTCCTATTTGGCAAACATTGCAAGTTTGAATATCTCTTCAACTTCCACAAAAGCTTATGTTTCATTTTCTCTTTTTTACAGTTAATATTCTTCATTTGTTCATCAGTTTTTGTTTTGGTTTTTTCCTAAATATTAAATGCACATTCTGTTAACAAATATCTTACAATATTTCATCATGCAGCTGTCTGCTTTAAACTTTACACTTCCAACTGTTGCATGCTTCAGCAGTGTCTAAGGATCAATATTTCATTGCTTGGCATACCTACATATGTGTGCCCCACTTGATTTTCTTTCCCCATAACTTCCAGAAAAATGGATATTCTTCAGTGAAATTTTCTACAAATACACTTCAAATGGTGTAGATTCTGATAAGAATTTATTGTTTCCAAATAAATTTTTCTGTGGATATGGAGAAAAGTTTCAGAAAATTCACACATGTCAGCTTTGTTTCTACATAACTTTTAGAAAATGGATAATTTTGATGAAATGTTCTATAAATACCTTTCATTGTGTGTAGATTACGATTATTTCAGAGTTTAATATGCAAATATAAAAAAAAATGGGGCACATTTGTATAGGTATGCCCAGTGCTCAAACACGAGTAATACTAAGATTACATTGCTATTAAATATCTACATATCGGCTTGCTTCACTTCATTTTCAATTTGTATATAACAATATTTGATAATACAACTACATGTTTTATATAAACAAACAATATACTTCTTTAGTTTAGTCTGCATCAAAAGGGTAACAATAATGTGAATAAGATGGGCTCAGTTTTTCACTACACATAAATGTAATTAAGATAACAGTACTTACTAAGATATCAGATTTAGTAACAAATACTAATAGTATTTAAAAATGCATTGAAGTGTGCATGTGTGTGTGTGTGTATATATATATATATATATATACACACATACATCAGAATTTATTGGTAGTATTTAGTGCTAATATTTCATTGCTTTATAAATGCATGTTCTTTTAATATAATTACATTTCCTCTTATAGCTCTATTTTATGTCTTCCACTATTGACAATTAAGTTTCCATCATGTTGCATGTCTTGCCAGTGTTCTTCTCACATGCATGTCATATATATACTTATGCATATACACTTTAAGAAAATATAATACAGTGACATCAAATTAATGGTATCTTAAAGGAAGTGTATTTTCACTTAATATAAATCACTGTATTTGCCCACACACAACATGCACTCTAACATAAGATACATTTCTGTTTCACAAGGATATTTTGTGGTAAAGCAAATTTAGTATGTTTCACCATACACTTGTTAAAACATATTTTGAAGGACTTGTAAGAGTAAATGTGTGATTCTGTGCATGTAAATACAAGGTGACAGTACATTAGAATAACATATGAAACCATAAATTTATTGCAAATAAACTATATTATGGGGAGACACCATATTTGAAATTCATCTTCTTTCAACCCAACTGTATAGCTGTTTATACTTTGGTCAACAGAACTGCCATACAGGATGTAAAATTCATATCAGTGGTTTACAATGACCAGGTACCAAAGTGATGCACCACTGCTATGATTTTGTTGTCATCCACTCATTGCAAATAGCCACCAGGCAGATGATAAGTGTTTCTTGAAGGTGTTGTACCTGGCATACTTATACTAATGTTGTTCCATAGTCTATGACAGTCTCGTCCATAATACAGTCACATTAGATGCAGGATAACTTTTTTCATACATTTAAAAATTTAAAAAGTGCGTCTTATACACTGGTAAATATGATATTTTAAAGTAACAATTATATTTACTTTCTCTCAACTAATGAGTATTTGGGTAAATAAAGATTATATTTTATTTTCATTTTTTATAATAATAATAATAACAATAATCCTTTCTCTTATAGGGACAAGGCCTAAAATTTGGCAGGGAGGGAGCTAGTCGATTATATCAACCCCAGTACTTGACTGGTACTTATTTCATCAACCTCAAAATTATGAAAGCCAAAGCCTTGGCAGAATTTGAACTCAGAACATAGAACAGATGAAATGACACTAAGCATTTTATCTGGCATGCTGACAGATTGATCTTTGCTATTTAAATTATCTTGGTAGATTGGCAGAATCAGTAGACTAGTGGACATAATACCTTACAACAGTGCTACACAAAGTGGGGGTCCATGGACTGGTGCCAGTCCACAAGCCATCAACTGCTGGTAGATGGTGAGTTTCCAGAAAAGTAAGAAACATTATAAAATGCTTATGTAAAATTGTATTATTTGTCTACAAAATAAAATATAAAATAAAAAAGTTGTCAACTTTTATTATATTCATTATATATATTGTTTCCGGTATAAATTAATATTACTAAGAAATATTACCGGTCCCTGCACAGTGGTTAAAAAAAAACTGCTGGTATGCCACATCAGATAGTTTGAGAAGCACTGACTTAAAGTATTTACTTTCTTTTAAGTTTCAAGTTCAAATTCAGCCGAGGTCTTAACTTTACTTTTCATCCTTCCAAGGTCAAACTACAAGTGAGACTGTAGTTGATTACTACTCTATCAACTATATGTTGTCTTTCTGCCAAGACTATAAATTATTATCTAAAACATTCCTCAAAATTCCTCAGCAAAAATTCTTGCAGCTTTATTTTATAATTGTGGAACACACCACAGTTATGGATCTTAAATTTAGGTTTCAGTCATGCAATGGCTTTCAGGAAATCAAAAGTTGCATATATCAAGGACTTCACACATGCAGATATATGTGCATGGATGCACACATCATTGCTCACATGGATTACAGGTGTAAAAATTGAGAGATTTTTATATCAAGATTAACAAACTTTGAAAAAAATTTTAAGGGCAGCTGTGGATTATAACCTGCAAAAAAATTATCTGTCCTAGCTCCAGATTAATCCTGATTTAAAAAAGAAAAAAAAAGATGATTAAAGGCATACAAGTCATGACCACCCTGTCCTCTTTGGTAGTGCATATCTAAGGCTACATTATCTAATGTGTCTCTTTTTCATGAGAGTAGAGTGTATTTTGAGAGAGGTTTGACTGCTATTTCCAGCTGACCAAAAGACCATATAAAGCAGTCATGAGCAAACTGTGACCTGCAAGGCTTTCTAAATGGCACACCTAACAAAAATTACCTTCAGTTTTTTGGATTTTTTTAGTAGTGTGACCTGCCAGATGAACCATGCTTCAAGTGTCCCATTTCTCTAAAAAGATTGCCCATCCCTGATATAGAGGCTCTCAGCCAGGTGAAAAAAAAGCCATGATAGTGGTACAAGACGATTAATGAAATTTATATAATTGAGGAAAGTTTTTTATGTCATGAAAAGAGACATAAGTAAAGATGTCTGAAGGAAGTCTCCTCCCCAAATCATCAGAACTCGCTTCACCTCAAAAACCTTGTCTTATTTTACAGATGTTATTTTATATCTTCATTAGCTCACCATCATCATTTAACATTCACTTCTCCATGCTTGCGTGGGTCAGACTGAATTTGTTGAGATAGATTTTCTATGACTTGATGCCCTTCCTGTCACCAACCCCCACCTGCTTCCAACCAAGCAAGGTAATATAGCCCCAAGGCCAGACATTTTTTCACAGAATACTGGAAACAAACAACCTCATTTGTTTGATGACAATGCAGATGTACAACCATCATGTGATGTCTCCAAAAGGCTACAGCAAAACACAAATATACATTACATATACATACATACATACATACATATCGTGCAGTGCTACATAAAATCACCCAGGATACCCTGTAAAGTGGTTGGTATTAAGAAGGGCATCCAACCGTGGAAACCATGCCAAATCAGACTGGAGTCTGGTGCAGCTCTGCAGCTCTGGTCAAACCGTCCAACCCATGCCAGAATGGACAATGGATGTTAAATGATGATGATGATATTTGCATGTATATATATATATATATATATATATATATATACACACACACACACACACACACACACACACCATCATCATCATCATCATCATCATTGTTTAACATCCACTTTCCATGTTGGCATGGGTTGGACGGTTTGACTGAGGACTGGAAAGCCAAGAGGCTGCACCAGGCTCCAATCTGATCTGGTAAGATACCTGGATGCCCTTCCTAATGCCAACCACTCCGAGAGTGTAATGGGTGCTTTTTACGTGTCACTGGCACAGGAGGCAGTCAGGCAGCACTGGCATCGACCACGTTTATTTTTGTTATAATCATAGCAGCAAAAGGGCTAACAGCAACACCATCATCATCACATAATTAAGAAACAGTCTGTAAATATATACAACAGCCAACAGATGTGGATGTGCAAGGGTAGAGGGACATGGAGATGATTATGGGGGGGGGGGGGGTCAACGACACCATCTACTGCAGAGTGTTTTGTTAAACAGACAGACAGTCAGTCAGTCAGTCAGAGAAATGCCCCCAGAGAGGAGAAAATAAAGACAAAAAAAGGGGGGAGAGAGAGAGAGAGAGAGAGAGAGAGATAGAAACAGAGAGGCATAGGCAATGGTAGAAAGAGAGAGATAACCAATCACACAGAAAGACAGAGTGAGGAGAGAGAGAGAGAGAGAGACAAACAGACATACAGGAAGATAGACAGAGAGAGAGAAAGAGAGGTAAAGAAAGAAATACAGACAGGCATACATAATAGCAGAGAGGTAGACAGTCACACAGAAAGATAGAGAGAGAGGGGGAGAGAGGGAGAGACAGACATACAGGAAGACAGACATACAGAGAGACAGAAAGAGAAACAGAGGCATAGACAATGGTAGAAAGAGAGAGGTAGACAGGTGGTGTAAACAACAAATGGATGTATTAGTTTAACGCTCGGGAATAGAGAAAGTCTTTGACATTTCGAGCCTACGCTCTTCAACTGAAAGGAACACAAAGAAATAAGGAGAGAAACAAGGAGAAAAAAAATATAAATGTAGTGGTCAGCGATCTATCATGTCGAATATATATATTACACACACATACACATGCATGCATACACATGACAGGCTTCTTTCAGTTTCCACCAAATCCACACATGAGGCTTTGGTCAGCCCAAGGCCATAATAGGAGACATTCGCTCAAAGTGCAGTGCAATGGAACTGAACCCAAGACGTGGTTGGGAAGCAAGCTTCTGACCACACGGTCATGACTGCACCTATCTTAAAAGAAAGAAAATTATAATACTGTATTTTCCAGTGTACAAGTCAAATTTTTCAAACCAAAATTTACAGCTGAGAAAGGCAGGTTAAATCATACACCATGACAACTTTGGAGAACCAAAAATTCCATGGGAAATGCAGCAGGATTTGGAAAGATGATGATGGATGTCTGAATGTTTACACTATATACTATGTCGACTTCTATGTCGGAAAATATGGTAGAAATTAACATATTTTTTTGCTTGATGTGAAATAAACACAAAAAAGAAGAACACTAAATGGATATTCTCTAATGAAAAGAAATTTATCTGGAATGAACTGGATGTTGTAATACATCCATAAAAATACAAACACATGGAAAAAGGAAACCCTCTGAAGCTATGTTAAATGAACTAAAGTATTTAGGCTTATGTTGAAATTGATACTTTTCTATATTTACAACTAATACAGGACTATTACAAGAATAAATAAACTGAAAATAGCAACTGTCTTGTACTGCATGATATAAAAATAAACAACTTCTTCCAAGAGAACTATAGGAAGCAGCCAGCTTATGGAAACAGATATATATATGTATATATATATATATATATATATATATATATATATTATAGACCAAAACATCACCACTACCCCTACCTTTGCAGGAAAGATATTTCCTGACAAAATAGTAAACAAATCTGAAGATACAAAGATACGTTAAAATCACAAGGATGAAGGGTCACTGACATAAACATTGACAACAAACATTCCGGAATTCATTGAACAAACAGCTATAACATTAATCAACACGGTTATTGTTATCTAGTTAGCAAAGTAATACGAGTGGTAGATCGACCTGCTAGAAATAGCACCCAAATCTCCCTCAAATCACACCCTACTGTGTGTTGAAAGGGGGAGAGTCTTTGATGTGTTATGTCTGAAAATAAGGATTCATCATGGCTGGAATGTGCCGACCTAGTGGTGACAGCAGCTAAACAGCCACATTCATTCCCAATATGAATACAAACAGGTGCATGTGCATGCATTCATATATCTATACCAGGGGTGGGGACACTTTAGTATCCAATGAAAAGGTCCACGAGGAGACCACAAGTTCTAACTCATCTGTGTAAATCTTGTATATATATATCTATGTATAATTCAATATACATTAATAAAAATAAGAGTTTAACACATTAAATTAACGCATAACATCTTCATTGACATTTGACCTGCGTTGGAGACCAGTAACAACCATGGAAAGCAGACAGTGTTACTTATACATACATATATATATGTATGTATATTATGTGTGTGTGTGTGTGTGTGTGTGTGTGTGTGTGTGCATCAGTAACACTGTGTGCACACACATAAAATCATTGATTTTGAAAGAGCTAATGAAATAAACAATAACACCCAGCAACAAGGCTCTCTACAGGTCAGACACCACATGTAGGGTAAACTATTTATCAATCTGTCAGCCTATCTCTGTCTACCACCCATCTATCAACCTGCCTATCTATTTTTGTATCTACTTCTCTATCCACATATCCTTAATCTATGTCCATGAACTTTTAAACCTTTTTACAAGCATAAATCTATTATGGAAAATTAAACCTCCTCAGTGTAATCTACTTTTTATTGTAATTTGTCATTTTCCATTTTATTTCACCCTCTTCCTTTACCTTCCTCACCTCTCTCCCACTAACAGCATTACCCTGTTATCTCTCTCTCTCTCTCTCTCTCTCTCAATCAAAAATGGAAATTGAAGTTGTGTTCAATGCCAGTGCCGCCTGACTGGCTCCCTGTGCTGGTGGCATGTAAAAAGCACCATCCTAACATGGTTGATGCCAGCTCAACCCCCCCACCACCACCACCACCCCGCCCCCAACTGGCTCCTGGGCCAGTAGCACATAAAAAGCACCATCTGAACGTGGTGCCAGTGCCGCCTGACTGGTTCCTGGAGTGGTTGGCATTAGGAAGGGCATCCAGCTGTAGAAACATTGCCAGATCGGATTGGAGCCTGGTGCGGCCTCTTGGCTTGCCAGCCCTCAGTCAAACCATCCAACCCATGCCAGCATGGAAAGCAGACGTTAAAACGATGATGATGATATATATCTATATATATACACATATGTATGTAATATAATTTTTCTGTATCTTAAGATTTTTCAATATGCTAGGCCACTGGTTTTAAATTGCTAATAATCAAATTAATATTCAATTTTTCACCCTTATTATTTAAATATCTATATCTATCTATATATATATATATATATATATATATATATATATATATATATATATATATATATATATATAGCTAGGCACAGGAAGTATTCTTCCTAACTACATAGTTATGGGTTCAGTCCCACTATGTGGCACCTTCGGTGAATATTTTCCACTATAGCCTCATTCTAACCAAATTCTTGTGAGTAGATTTGACAGATGGAAACTTATAGAAACTTGTCATGTGTGTGTGTGTGTGTGTGTGTGTGTGTGTGTGTGTGTGTGTGTGTGTGCATGCATGACCTTTGACATTGCATAATAATTGTAAATGTGCATCCCCATCATACAAGTGGTGTCCTTGTTTTCAATCCTCCATGAAAACCTGCCCGAGCATGAGAAAGTAGTAACTTATTCAGAAATAGGTGAGGGTTGGTGACAGAAAAGGCATCTAGCTGTAGAAACTGCTTCCACAAATTCAGTGTAACCCATATGAGCATGGAAAAGTGGACACTACAATGTTGAATATATATACATACATACATACATACATATATACATACATATATACATACATATATCAGAGGCAATGACTAGTGACTGATACCTTTGGCATTGTGCCATGCTTGAGAAGAAGACCCATCAAGCCAAGTGAAATCATAGTTGTGGCCAATGCTGGTGTCATGTAAGTGGCACCTGTGCAGGTGTCACATAAAAAGCACCTTTCAAGCATTGGGCCCCACAGAGGCAAGGATGGCCAATGCCAGTGGCATGTGAAAAGTACTTTTCATGTGTTGGGCCTCATGGAGGTGAAGACAAATGACCAAGAAAGACCTTTAGCATTGTGCCATGCTTGAGAAGAAGACCCATCAAGCCAAGTAAAATTGTAGTCATGGCAGATGGTGCCATGCATCCAGCTGTAGAAACCATGCCAAATCAGACTGGAGTCTGATGCAGCCTTCCAGCTTGCCGGCTCTGATCAAACCGTCCAACCCATGCCAGTATGGACAACGGGCGTTACATGATGATGATGATGATGATGATGATAATTTATATATATACATATATATATATACACACACACACACATTTACACATACTCACACACATATACACACATACATACACAGACACACATTCACACACATATACACATACATATATACACACATACATATATACACACACATCCATACACACACATATCCATACACACTCATGTATTCATACATATACATGCATATATATATATATATACACATACACGCACATGTATACATACATGCATACATATATACATACACACATACGTATACATATATATATACATACACACGTATATATATACACACACACGTATATATTTATATATATACACATATGCATACATATATACATACACATATGCATACATATATACATATACATATGCATACATATATACATACACATATGCATACATATATACATATACATATGCATACATATATATACACATATGCATACATATATACATATATATATATATACATACACACATGTGCATACATATATATACACATACATACATATACATATACAACACACACAGCAAATCTACACCGTTGTGTTTTTGAAAATCAGTTACCCAATCAAATTTAATTGCTTATTCGTTGAATTGTATTGCATCACCAAGATATGGAGGGTGCAACATAAATTCATCGGAAGGGACTTGGATTTGGCGCAGATCGGTTCAGACCGTTTGCAAGTTGTTTGCAAAACGTATCGTATTATATAACAACTACCATCACAATTCCATTTCAGTTTTATGATCACAACCGTCCAACGAATGCTAACATGAAACTGACAGTTTGTGAAGATTTAAAACAAAAATTTTGATCTGCAAATGTGCTAAGCACTGATGATGATCGTAGTTTAATCAATAAGCGTAGGAGCGATGTAAAGGCAGTAAAAATAGAGGGGGGGGTCAGTGAGGCCACATATAAGTGGTCCTTCAGAAATTGAACCTCCTTACGATACTCCCTGGGAGTTCATGGTATGAAATTCATTGTCATTGCTCCAATCTGGTCGCTAATGCCATGCATTTAGTTTAAAATGCAGTAAAAATAGAGGAGTCAGTGTGGCCCTAATTAGGCGGCCCTTAACAAAATAGATCCCCTTAGGACATTCACTGGGATTAGGGGAGTTGCTGGTTTGAGTTTTGTTGTCCTTGCACCAACAGTCTAGGAGGAGTTAACGAACATAAAAACAAAGGACAGAGAAACAGCACTCAAATTTATAATAGGATATATGTGTGTGTGTATAAATATATAGATAGAGAGATAGAGAGACACAGATACAAAGCTATTTGTTTTCTAGCCACAATTCTAACAAGTGTCCTCATGTCAAATGTCCACTGAGTGGTCATGTCTCACCTATTTGATGGTGGGACTGTTCTACTAAATACCAAAGTAAGAACACAAAAATGTACTACCAAGTCTACTAATGACTCGTAGTCTTCAAGTCGCAACTGATCTTACAACAACTCATCGCAAGGGACAATAAGTACAAAAGACAGACAGACAGACAGACAAAGGTGGGGTGGAGAGTCATAAAATATATTATTTTAACCCTTCTGTTACTATATTGAAAAGTGCTGCTTTTAGTTCCTTTAATTTTGGAAACTATGACGAATTTATTTAGTAAAAATAACTTCTTAAAAACCTCGTGTTTGGAACTTTTATTAAGATGAAATTTTGTTTCAAATTATTTTAAAACAAGAGAACTACATGAAGGTTTTTATCAAAAGGTTTAACACAAAAGAAAAACAATTATTTCTAAAGACAATATTTTTTTGTTTTGTTTTCTTTTTTTCAATAAAACACCAGACAGTAATACAAATAACTAGTTTGATGCAAACATATTTCCAACATTTCTTTCTGGGGCAACAAGACATACAAATAAATAGATGTATGTGTGTGTGTACATATGTATAAACATACAGATAAACATATACAGGCACACATACATACATATAAACGTATGCATATGTATACATACAAATATACATATGTATGCATGCATATATACACATTCAAATATAGACACACAAGCACATACACACACAAACATGCACATATACACAAATGCACACACACACACGCAAATGTATATGTGTGTGTGTATATATACAGGGCAGTATATAGAAAATTGTTGTTTCTAACACAAGAAATCTGCTGAAACAAAAAAGTAGTACTACCAGCCTCCAACCCGGCCACCAGGATAGAAAGAAAAAACAGGCTAAATAGAGCACATACCAAAACCACTATCATCTTTCTCTCTGCTTACCAGAAACACCAAACAACATCAACTTAACAAAGGAACCTCTCTGTGGTTGCTCGACCTGCTAGAAACAGCAGCCAAACCTGTTTGAGCACAATTTGGGTATATTGGATAGTAAGATTTTTAGATTTATAATAAAAAAAAAAAAATTTTAAGAAGTTACGCAGCACAGATATGGCAAGCTAACTTTGTAACGATGTGGATTGGAGTTCCATGCTACTGCATGGCACTGCTATACCCTTAGGTCAACCAAAGCATTGTGAGTGGATTTGGCAGACAGAAAATGTGTGGGAACCAGTTTTGTGTGTGTGTATATACATGCAAGTGCATATATACATATGTATACATATGTATGTATTGTATACATACGTATATATATATATATATATATATATATATATATATATATATACGTATGTATGCATACATACATACGAATGCATACATATACAGGAATGTATGCATGCATACGCATGTATACATACATAAGCATGTATACATACATACCTATGTATGTATGCATACATACATATGTATGTATGTAAGTCTTTGTACCCCACCACTGATTAACAACCTGTGTTGGTTTGTTTACGTCTCCATAACCCAGCAGTTCAGCAAGAAGAAACTGATAGAGTAAATGCCAGACTTAAAAGATAAGTACAGGGGCCAATTTATTTAACAAAGCCCTTGAAGGCAGTGCTCCAGCATGGCCACATTCCCCTAACAGAAACATGTAGAAGATAATTATAGCTGTAAAAACCTCTTTGATCAGCAGTTTACTCATTCATGGCTGTCCTGGGGCTGAACAACAGCAAGAACATCAAGTACATCCAACCAACGCACTCAATACCAGCACACGCCCACACGCACACACACACAGAAGGCAAAAATACTGAGGATTATCTCCAAAACTTGTACAACATTCATAGTAACAAGTCGCAGACATAGGGGGTAAAACAAGCAAAGCATACATTACTATCAACTAGTAAACTGAGTGAAAACACGGAGACATCATCATAAATATATATATTCATACACATGATTTATGCCACTAGACTTTCCTTAGTACCTGCACTCTCTCTGTCTCTCCCTCTCTCTCTCTCTCTCTCTCCCTCCCTCTCTCTCTCTATCAACAAATCACAACAAACTGCATCATTTAATGTCCACTTTTCCAAGCTTGCATGGGTCAGGTGAAATTTGTTGAGGTATATTTTTCTGTGGCTGGAAGCTCTTCCTGTTACCGACCCGTACCTGCTCCCAAGCAAAACATACGTTCCTTTAATCCTCTCAGCATGAAACACCACAGAAATAGCTGGACAGGTTTTCACGGAAGATTGCAAATCAATGTCACCAGTTGTGTGACGATGAAGTTTGTTTACAATTAATAATGCAAGGTCAAGACATTGACATGTGTGTGTGTGTGTACAACAACAACTTTTAGCTTTCATCTACAAAATCCCTTCACAGTGCTTTGGTTGGCCCAGGACTCAAGGTGCCGTGCAACAGGACTGAACTGGAAACAATGTAGTTGAAGAGCAAACTCCTTAACAGCAAGCCTTCATACATACACACACGCAGTCATGTACACACATACACACCACCATCATTCAACATCCAAGTTCCATACCAGCAATGGATAAGGCGATTTGACAAGACCCAATGGATCTAAGGACTGTATAGTACTCCACTGTCTAGTAGGGCAGGGTTTCTACAGCTTGATACCCTTCCTAATACCGACCACTTCACAAAATGAACTGTGTATTTTTCTTCATGCCACCAGCTCATATATATGTTTCTTGAGATTTATTTGCACATTCATTTTGCTACAGCAAAAATACTTTTCTATGTCTAGTTGGTCATAGATATTCTTCTACAGAATTTTAAATAATATCACTCATTTTATTTTATATCTCATAAAAGAAATAACTAAACCAGTGGTTCCCAACCTGGGGTCCACAGACCTCTGATGGTTTGCAAAGGTAGCACTGGGGTCCATGAACAAAATTCAAAATTTCATGTGTGTGTATATATATATATATATATATAAATATATGAGTAAGCATATTAAAACGGGTCTGTGGGAAAACTCATTTAAATAAAAGGTTTGGGAACCACTGAACTAAACGCTCAAGACATGGATGCTAACGAAATAAAAATTTTCCTAACTGATTAACATCATCTCTGGGGATAAATAAAAAACAAAAAAAAAAAGACAAAAAAAAGCATCCAATATTTAATATATTATACATCTATACCAATGCAGGACTTGATGGATAAGAGTGTTAATCCTCTTAGTTTAGAAATAAAGGGTCCTACATCTGATTCAACCAGGTACTATGTACAAATGATGAAATTGGTTTGTTGATCTGCGACAGAATGATCACAGATGAAGAAACCAATTTAAACATTGTGCAGATGCAAATATTTAAAGAAAACTAACTACTGTCTCATAAAACTGGTTTAATCTTCTTCCCTGTGGAAGCCTCCTCAGTAGAGTTCGCCTTCAGAGGGTTAGTTAATAAATCTTCGTTAAAAAACAGCAGCAATCAGTAACATGCTCAGAAAGAAAAAAAGAAAAAAAAACATGCATACAAGCATGGCTGTGTGGTAAGTTTGCTTCCCAGCCACATGGTTCTGGGTTCAGTCCCACTTCATGGCACCTAGGGCAAGTGTCTTCTACTATGGCCTCAGACCAATCAAAGCCTTGTAAGTGGACTTGGTAGACGGAAACTGAAAGAAGCCAGTGTGCGTGTGTATCTGTGTCTTTGTGCCCATCCCCCCATCACTGCTTGACAACCAGTGTTGGTGTGTTTATGTCCCTGTAACTTAGCGGTTTGGCAAAAAGAGACCAGTACAATCAGTTCCAAACTTAAAAAAAGAAAAAGAAATATTGGGGTTGCTTTGTTTGACTAACCCAGGCATGGGCAACCTTTCTTGAAAAGCAGGTTATAGGAGTCATGGTTCATCAACAAGCAGGATGCACTACTTAGAAGAAAAAAAAAAATCAAGGTAATTTTTCTTTCAGAAAGTCCCATGGGTCACAGTCTGCCCATGACTGGATTGAACCTTTCAAGGTAGTACCCCAGTTTGACCATAGAGCCATGACTAAAACTGTTGTAAAGTGGGTTCCTCCTACTGGTGTGATGTGTGACTGCCGCTGTACTGTAGTTGCTGTTTTACGCTAGTAGCCACAAGAGTTACTAGTCATCAGATACTATTGTATCTCTTCGAACCAAAATAGTAACATACTAACTTATTCTGTCATTATCGCTGATAGCTCCACAAGACACCGAGTAGAACTGTCAACTATCGACCCTCTCTTGACGACCAGCTACTAGTCTACTAATAATGGCTGGTTCCTACCACATTTTACTAGGAGGGGTATACAGTTTCACTATACAACAGAAACAAGTAAAGAAGAAAAAATAAAAGACAAAACAAAAGAGAAAGAGAATAGTTGTGAAGCCATACCTGCTGCATTTGTCTCTTTAGGAAGAGCTGCAGCTCCCTGAGTTTGCTCCACTTCCATAGATTGACAAAACGTACTGCTGACATTATTGGAAGTTTTATCTTTATCATGAGGAATGATTTTGTCCGTTGACTTGCTGGATCCCGCTGTGTTACCACCTAACCTCGCTAGTCTTCTGCGACGAATCTACAAGAGAAACGGTAAGCTTTAAACAATTATAACAACTTTACAATAACAACTGTCACACAGAATCACAAGGAAGTGTTGTTTCTAACACTGGTACAATACCAAATACATTAAGTAGGAGTGTGTTGGTAGATTAAATCTATCATAATACTTGACAACTATTATTCTATTGACTCAAAGAGGATGGAAGGACCCAGTAGGATTTGAACTCAGAACATAAAGGGAAGCATGTTCTATCATCAATCCACCACCACCCCATCAACATCATCATCACCATCGTCATCTAACGTTGGTCTTTCATGCTAGCATGGAGTGGATGGTTGGACAGGATCCAGTGAGCCATACAAATATTTATGAACCAACAAGGTAGCAAATACAGGGTCACCTGACTTACTAATAACATCTCCTATCGCTTGTTTCAGTCATTGGATTGCAGTCATGCTGGAACACTGCTTTGGAGGGTTTTAGTCAAACAAATCAATCACAACACACACACACACATTTATATATTTATTTAAGGCTGGTACTTATTCTAATGTCAAACAGCTGAGTTATGACAAAAGTAAACAAACCAACACAAGTTGTCAAGTGGGGGGCACACACACACACAAACAACAGGCTTCTTTCAGTTTCCCTTTTACCAAAGCAACTCACAAGGCTTTTGATTGACCCAAGGCTATAGTGGAAAATACTTGCCCAAGGTATCATGCAGTAGAACAGAACCTAGAACCTTGTGGTTGAGAAATAAGCTTCTTACCACAGCCAAGCCTACTAGGCTGGTCAGAATTCAAAAACGCCTCAGATAAGTACTACTACACTACCACCTCATAATACCACTAGTACTACCGCCATAAACATACAAACATTTATATGAACCAACAAGGAAGAGAGGATCACATGACTCACTAGAATCATTAGCTAAATCCTCTCCCAAATCATAATATTCTTTCTTAAATAAGAAGGGACACATTGGATAATGTACTCTTAGATACACTGTCCTAAAATAGGTTGGCTGAAATACTTTTGATCGTAAGTTGACTTATTCAGAGCTTACCTTGGGCTATGCAAAGAATGACAGAAAGATAGGTATATGTGTACACACATATATACATACAGAGGTGCTATGTAAATGCACCCATATCGGTGGCACGTAAAAGGCACCCAGTACACACTTAAGTGGCTGGCATTAGGAAGGGCATCCAGCTGTAGAAACCATGCTTCAACAAACAGCTGGGGTCTGGACAGTTCCCTGCTAGCCATCTCCATATCAGACCATCCAACCCATGCCAGCATTGAAAGCAGACATTAAACAATGATGACATACATACATATTATACAAAAACACACCTTATACACACATGCCCACATGCATATACTCACACACATACGCATATATAAAAACAGTAGTTTCACAGTTTGTATATCCACAGATATATATACTACTAGGTTGTTTAACCCTAGGCTGCCTGTCCTATTTCAGCTAATTCATGGTTGAGGGCATCCCACCTACAACCATCTTATCTTTTTATATATCTGGGACTACCTTGTCCAATCTGTCTTTTTGTTGGGTTTTTTTTTTTTTCAAAACCACAGAGCGCGAGATTTGAGAGAACATGACTTCTTTTTCCATTTGGCCAAACAGCTACACAAACAAACTTCCTAGTTTTCTCAAAATATGTCAGTGACAGTTATATAACCTCCGTGCTTACAATAGTGAAAGAAGGAGGGTGGAGCTATAAACCATATATACATTAATGCTTATAAATGTTAACTAACGTTTTTACTATATACATTCACGAAAACAAGCTTTGGCTTTCTGCTGCTGCTGCTGTTGTTGTTGTTTAGAAGTGGCCATTATTAAACAAATGGTGAATCTATCTAAGTTCAAACGTGACAGCATAAGAACTAAGTCAATAACCTTTGAGAAAAACAAAGCCTGAACTTATGGAATCCACTAAATCTAAATGTTATGGATTTGTTAATACAGTAAATAAACAAACATAGGTGCAGGCATGGTTGTGAGGTTAAGAAGCTCACTTTGCAACCCTGTGGTTTCAGGTTCGGTCCCACTGCACAGCACCTTCAGCAAGTGTCTTCTACTAAAACCCCAGGTTGACCAGTGCCTTGTGAGTGAATTTTGTAGATGGAAACTACGTAGAAGCTCATCGTATACCATATAAGTGTGTGTGCATATTCACATCTGTGTGTGCATCTATGTTTGTCCTCCTCCTCACCTCTTGACCAGTGTTAGTTTGTTTATGTCCCTGTAACTTAACGATTTAGTGGAAGAGACTACTAGAATAAATATCGGACGTAAAAAAAAAAAAAAAATAAATAAGTACTGGGGTTGATTAAAACCCTTCAAGGCAATGCTCCAGCATGGCTGCAGTCCAATGACTGAAACAAGCAAAAGATAAGCAATTGAGGTGGATAAATATTTCCTATATTAATTTTGATCATTATTACTTATTAAGCAATATTCAGTAATCTGATTGTCTAAAAGAGCCATGGGGCAACTTTTGCCAAGAAGCGGGTCCACATGAGAGATGGATCATCATGAAGCAGGTCACTCTAAAAAAAAAAGATTCCAGGTAATTCATCATTAAGCATGTCATTTAATAAACCCAAGAGGTTGCTGTTTGCCCATGGCTAGTCTAACACCAACAAGGAAACAACTATGTGGTCAGTTTGCTAGAAATAGCAGTTAAATTTGCTTTAAGTCACATTGCTACTGTTTTTTTCTTTTTTAAGACATACTGGATAATATAGTCTAAGAACCAATGTACAAAAAAAAAAATCAAAACAGAATGGTCAAGAATGGAATACTTTTTCAATGAGGGTTGATATGGAATTACCTACACATTTACCCATCTTCTGTAGTCAGAAATATTATGCTAACCTAAATAGCTAGACAAGCACAAGTTTTCTCTCCAGACATTGAGTGACGAGAAGTTCAAGTTGGACCTTAGCAGTATTAATTTTCAGTCTGGAGCAACTGTCTCTCTTCCTTGAATTACATACAATAAAGATGAGAAGCATTAGCATGACTGCATAGTTAAGAAGTTCACTTCCCAACCACTTGGTTTTAGGTTCAGTCCCACTGCATGGAACCTTGGGTGCCTTCTCGTATATAGCCCCAGGCTGACCAATGCCTTCCCAGTGCATTTTGTCGTGTATGCTTGTTTACTTATATACGTACATGTGCATATACATGTATGTATGCATTTGTGTGCATGCACATGCAGACATATTTATGCATGTACACATGTATGCATGTACATCTTTATATTTGTGCTTCTCAAAACTTACTGAGTTGCAAGCCATGTTGCTATCATTTTCCCCTATCAACAAATCAAATGCTGGCTTCATGCCTTCGAAGAAATATGGAATACTTGAATAAACAAATAATTAGTGAGAGAAACAGATAAACAATCAGTGAGGGAAAGGGTATCTGGCTGTAAAACAATGCCTCCATATTACGTTTGTCAAATCCATGCTAGCATGGAAAAAGGGAAGTAAAAAACCAAGTGAATATTTAACATTCCCTTAATGAATGGAGGTGGTGTGGGAACAGAAAGGAAAATGTTATAATTTGTCTTTTTATTTCATTTATATTTTATTCACTGATATTCAAAGCCATCCTCTATATTATTAATGCCTTCTATTAACCTTTGCTGAACCTATTTCTAGCAACATTAGACTAACAGCATCTCTATTGATTTATCTAAAAGTCATATCTACAGCTAGTTTAAGCTGCTGCTGTTTCAAAGACAACTTATCAAAAACGTTCTTACACAAAGCTATGAGGGAATTTTCCCCTTGAGTTATAATTCCTATAAAAAATACATATTAAAAAGAAAATAGAAATTTCCAATATTAAATACGTAAACCGACATGGAGAGGTTGAGATGGATCGGTGAGGGGGTAGATATGAGAAAGGTTGGAATGGATGAGAATCTTGGAAATTAAATGAATAATGGCAAGATTTCCTTTTAATTTATTAAATTTCATGAAGGCAAATTACAGAAATGAAAATATTAGAATCGTAAGTAAGCCTTAAATGCAGTCTCAAGTTCTCTTAAAAAACAGAATTTGATAATTACATTTAGCAACTAATTTAATTTCAAGTGTTCAAACATGGAGCAACAAAAGCATATAGTTTCACAAGATTTTTATCAAATACAAAATTATTCATTTCTTATATTGTTGTTATTTAAAGATTGAGTTATCATTGTAACTCGGTGCAAAATATAAATGCAAAAAAGACAAAGCAACGATGTTAGATATTCTACAAATATATGAAGCAGTTGAAGAAAGAAAAAAAGACTCCAAAAATAAACAATACAAGTGATATTTTGTAATAAAGCTGTAAATGAATCAGTTTTGTTCTTGGCATAAATACAAAAGTATACAGAGTTGAAGAGACGGAGAGTTTCAACCAGCGATAAATAAATAAGGCTGGTAGGTTTGCCAGAAGCTGATCAAAAAATAGTCAAATGCAATGAAACAAGACACCTACAGCCATACTTTGATGACGACAAAATCAAGTATAAAAGAGACAATAAGACATTTCTAGAATACAACTTAAATGTCTTTACCATAAACCTCACATGTAGCACATTACATCTTTATCTTTTGTTTATTTCAGACATTAGACTGTGGCCATGCTGGGGCATGGCCTTGAAGGGTTTAGCTGAACAAATCAACCATAGGAATTTTTTTTTTAAATCTGAAACTTATTCTGTCAGTGTCTTTTGTTCAATTGCTTAGTTACATGGATGTAAATAAACCAACACTGGTTGTCAAGTGTGGAGGGACAAACACAAAGATACATGTATATACATTCTTGGAACAGCAGATATTGAACCACACACATAAAGCTACAAATTATAGCAAGTAAATATTAGGTTGAAAAGCCTTTTGGATAGAAAAATGTCACAGGCTGCCCATGGGACAGGAACCCACATCTCCTGTAGACATGGCACCCAATGTAAAAACACACACTATATATATATATATATATATATATATATATATATATATATATATATATATATATAGATATGTGTTTGTATATGTATTTGTGTGTATATATATATATATATATATATATATATATATATATATGACAGACTTCCACAGTTGCTATCTACCAAATTCAGACACAAGGCATTGACTGACCCAGACCTGTAGTAGAAGACACTTGCCCAAGGTGCCACGCAGTAGGACTGAACCTGAAACAATGTGGAAACCAAAGTAAGTTTCTTAACTGCACAACCATGTTTGAACCTATAACCAAATGATTTTAAACATTTGGCTTGACTCCATTACTGACAGGAAGCCGGTGAGCTGGTAGAATCGTTAGCGCGCTGGCCGAAGTGCTTAACGGTATTTCGTCTGCTGCTACGTTCTGAGTTCAAATTCCGCCGAGGTTAACTTTGCCTTTCATCCTTTCGGGGTCGATTAAATAAGTACCAGTTATGCACTGGGGTCGATGTAATCGACTTAGTCTCTTTGTCTTTCCAATGTTTGTCCCCTCTATATTTAGCCCCTTGTGGGCAATAAAGAATTATACTGACAGGAAGCCAAACATCCATTATTTAAACAAAATCATTAAATTCTGCTAAAACCTAAATCTTCAGAGACATTTTCTAGCAACTTAAGGAAATTCCAATTACATCACAGTCAGATGGTAGACAGGTAAATGTGGTAGAATGGAGAGAAATTCTAGCCAAAGTAGTGTGGAAGCCAGTTTCAGTTCTTGGTTATTTCTGTCATTTGGGCTCTTCATGCAGAACTAAACAATCACATCTGATTAGACATTTCGAGCACCAATTTGGAAGACAGAAAAGAGAAACAGCTCACAAACAGGATCCAAACCACATATCTGCTGTTTACTGAATAAGACTAATTTCCTTCTTAGTGTTGGATAGAATTCCTCACAGCATTCTCATTCTCTGGGTTTGAATCCATCTACGATCAACTTTACCTTTCATCCACTCAGGGTCAACAAATAAGCAATTGTACAGGGCAGTTGATTGGTGGGTCAAGATCCTTTGAGATATCTGTTCCATCTTTTTGCATTCTGGCAGTAATGTCTGTAACAATACTGGTGCCAAACTTCTATCAGCCCAAGTATGCTGCCTTGCCCTAGGGTAACATCAATGGGGTGGAGAAAGGAGATCTGCTCTCCTACCTCTCCATGACCAACTACCAGTCTCCCTCAAAAAAATCTTACCCAGGTTGACCAGTCATCTGCCTATGTTTAGATGGTCAACCTTGACCAATGGAGCCACCTACCTCCCCACCACCATATTGCTCATTAGGTAATTATTTTACAGATTATGTCAGTGTCTGCCAATTAGGGACTATAAACTACAGACTGCATTTTTACCTCTTCTTTCACATATCTTAAATGTACTAATTTTGTCCCCACAGGGTATTATCACCTACCTAATGCTAGCAAGATGGATAGTCTATGCCACTAATTAGTGATTATAATATAGGCTCAGACATGGCTATGAGGTGAGAAGTTTGCTTCCCAAACATATGGTCTCAAGTTTAGTCCCACTGTGTGACACCTTGGGCAAGTGTCTTCTAAAGAACCTTGAGCCAACTAAAGCCTTGTGAGTGGATTTGTTAAACAGAAACTGAAAAATGCCCATCGTATGTATGTGTGTGTGTGTGTATATATATATATATATATATATATATATATATATATATATATATATATATATATATATACATATATATATATATATACATACATACATAAAGGTGGCTTTTTAGCAATTTTTCAACCGAAAGGTAAAAATATATACATCACTAAAGCAAGAGAGGGCACTATTCAGCACCAGTATTGCTAGAAATAAGAGTGAAAACAATTTATAGCCACAATAAGCACCATCTCATTGACTGACAAGTGAGATGCAAACACATGCACATTGTGTGTGTGTGTGTGTGTGTGTGTGTGTGTGTGTTACTGTCTCCTTGTTTTGCCTTCATGTGATAACTGTAGATGACTGTCACCATCATGCAAACGGTTTCTTTCATTTCTAATCTTCCATGAATCATGTGTAGTCAGTGGGGGGATTATTACCTTGTTTGGAAACAGGTATGGGTTGGTGACAGGAAGGGCATCCAACCATAGAAATTCTGCCTCATCACACTCCATCTGACCAATGCAAGCATGGAAAAGTGAACATTAAACAATAATCATGATGATGAGTATCTGGTATCATCATCATTCAACATCTCTTTTCTATGCTGGCATGGGTTGGACTATTTGACAGAAACTGGTAAAGCCAGAAGCCACAGCTGGCTCCGTGGTCTGTTTTGACATGGTTTCTACAGCTGGATGCTCTTCCTAATACCTATCATTTTACAGACTGTACTGGAAGGTTTTTTTCATGCAGCATCAGTGCTTTTTCACATGGCACCCAGCATTGGTGCTTCTTTTTTCTATGTGACACCAGCACTGGAAATTCTTTTTTATGTGACACCAGCACCTGTGATTTTGATTATATAAAAAAAAGCCCCAGTGCTACGTCACTGGGGCTTTATCACATGACACCAGTACCGGTACTTTTTCACATGACATCAGCACTTTCGACATGATGCCACCACTGGTGCTTTTTAACGTGACACTCACAAGGTCACCAACCACCTTCCAAGACATTAAAACTTTAATAGATTATTTATAATATAAATATCGCTATTTCACATCTTACAAGTCAGAAGCATTATACTCATGTAAGAAAACATTATTCATTACCGTAGAAACTGGATTTAAATTTAATTACAGAGAAAAACTCGATGTTTTGTCACACAAATTACATTATACAACATTGTTCAGATATTAGCTATTGTTAGATGATTCAATTTACAGAAGCAGCTGTTTGTGGAGACAATTGAATGAAATTCACTGGAAATGAATGAGTAAACCAGTCTTACAACAATCATATTTGCTAATACAATGTCATCTTTTTCTAGTTTATAGAACAAGTAAACCAAGAACAGTCCTGTTGAACTGATTATAACAAAGTAATTTGGAACTGTATATCTTTTAAGAATGAATATAAATGAACAAAAAGAAACAAAATAAAACAGTAGGCATGGCTGTGTGATTAAGAGGCTCACTCTGCAACCACTTGGTTTCAGGTTCAGTCCCACTGCACAGCACCTTGGGCATCTTCTGTGATAGTCCCGAGGCCAACCAATGCTTTGTGAGTGAATTTAGTAGATGGAAATTGTGTGGAAACCTATCGTGTGTGTGCCTTTAGGACCATCACACACACATGCTTGACAACCAGAGTTGATTTGTTTACGTTCCCATAACCTAGCAGTTCAGCAAAAGTGACTGATGGAATAAGTACCCGACTTCAAAAAACAAATACCTATGTGATGGGGTCAATTTGTTCAACTAAAATCCTTCAAGGTGGAGCCCCAGCTTGGCCACAGTCTAATGACTGAAATAAGTATATGATAAAAGTAAAAGAATCTAAAATTTTCTCAACTAAAATGTTGAACATTTTATAATAAAAATCCTGCAACAACTAGTCAACCATGAAGAACAAAAACCTTATGGTTGACTTCAGGCAATGATCTTTCAGGAAAATCAAATTAATTTTCAGGACAGATTAAGATGGTTAATGTTCAGCTCCCAAATCAGCTCTGTTCATGCAGACATATAGCCAAAAATATTATAACTTTGAAAATCCCCTCCCTTCAGGTATCCATACCTGTGCCTGTATTATATACACAATAATTAAAATAATGTAATTTACTGCAATTTGTTATGTGTGTGATTCCCTGCTTCAAGTGAAAATTGTCTTGCTTGAAACTGGTCCACAGTGCGAAAAAAAAAGGTTGGGGGCACTGCTCTAAGGAACAGAGTAAATGGCTAGTTTATGCAAACAAAATAAATATTGCTTCTGTATAGGAACCAGTGTTTCTTTCTACCTCTGTGCAAGAACCATAATGTGGAACCTGTCTAAAGAATACTTATAATTGGAATGGATAAAACATTTTCTTATTTTTCGGCATACAAGTCAAATTCTTGCAGACTGAAATGTACAGCCTCAAAAAGGAAGGCTGACATACACCAAGACAACATCAGTGGGCCAAAAATTCTATGTGAAATGCAGAAGGATTTGGAAAGATAGTGACAATACTTGCCTGATAGTGACAATATTTGCATGCACAATATATTAAGTCAGCTTGTATGCCATAAAATAAAATATTGACGAATTAGATACAAAAAACTTACTTGGATTGGACAATTAGAGAACACAGGTATTACTTTAATGGTTGATTTATAATTGAGATAGTATTGATGTATTGATATCAATAGATAAAGAGATGATGCATATAAAGTAGAACACAAAGAAAACCTTAATTATAAGGTCATAATTAAGATTATTAATTTTTCAAACTATTATCTTCATCTTTAGTAGAATTGAAAGTTTTAAAATCTATTTTGAATATACATTATTACTCTTTAAAATAACAGGTTGCCAATTCTAAATTAATGTAATCTTGTAATCGATACACATTCAGGCACAAAGCATCTGATGACACATGAACAATCAAACTGAATGAAACAGTATAGATATAAACGAGAAACAGTTTTCTTGTCATCATCATCATCATCATCATTTAACATCTGTTGTCCATGCTGGCATGGGTCAGACGGTTTGACCAGGGCTGGCAAGCTGGGGAGCTGCACCAGGCTCCAGTCTGATTTGGCACGATTTCTACAGCTGGATGCCCTTCCTAATGCCAACCATTCCAAGAGTGTAATGGGTGCTTTTACATGCCACCCGCATGGGTGCCATTTGTGTGACACCAGTATCTGCCCCAATTACAATTTTATTTGGCTGGATGGGTCTTCTTCTCAAGCATGACATAACACCAATGGTCTCAATCATTTATCATTGCCTCTATGAGGCCCAGTTTGAAGAAAATTATAATTTTATGAACAACATATTGTCACAAGCGTTTAATTCATCCACAAAAATTTCCCACCTCCTCTCATCCAGAGCCAATACTACACAAGCAATGTACCATCATCATCATCATCAGCAGCAAACATCCTTTTTCCATGCTGGTAAGGGTTGGACAGTTTGCCAGGATCTGGAGATCTGCTTGAGCTCCAATGTTAGCTTTGGTGTGGTTTCTATGGCTGGATACCCTTCCTAACACTAACCACTTTACAGTGTGTACTGGGTGCTTTTTTTTTTCATGCCACCAGCACTGGTGAGGTTTCCAAGTAACTTGAAAGACAGGAAAAGAAAAAAAGAAAAAGCTCCCCCACCTGAAGTGGGAGGGAAGAGAGTATTTGGTGGGGGCGAAGGTGGGTTTAGACCAATAGAGGGACAAACTTAAGGGATACATGGCTGCCGCACATTATATGGGGGTGGGTAGGAGTAGTTAAGAAGATGAAGATGGTAAGATGTAGTTCCAGATCAAACTCAAGGTACAGGAAGGTGAGCGTAAGGGATGATACAGACAGTGGGACAGAGGAAAAGAGAGATTGGGTGCCTTCGTAAGTGCATGAGGGAATGGCAACAGATGGTTAGAAATAAGGGAGTGGGGTAGAGGAGATATTGTCTATTACATATTACAACTATGAATGAGACTTCCAAGAAAAGTCCTACAAGGTGGAAACAAAACTGCTCTCAGAGCAGGGGGATTTAACTAAAGTTCAGGTGGGACTAGACTTAACCATTAATGAAGTCTTTTCAATAAAGATGATAGCAGAACAGAAAATTTTCAAGTGGTTTTTCCTTTTGTAGACATAATGGTTATGGTGAAATACAAAGAAAGATAGCTTTGGTGAAGATTATGAAAACGAATGAACCTGATGTCTAATCTCAGGTCATCTGTGTTTGACTGGTAAATTTTCATAAATATTCGATATTCCCTAAGTGCCAGACTGACCAGATAACGATGTTATATAAAGCTATGATAAGACTAATCAGCTAATGAAAGGAGTTTTTCTGCCTTCTTTATCAGCAAATACACTTAGGACAGAGCAGACTCTGCTAAAAGGTGCCCAAAGATTCAGTGATACCAACCTGGCCAAAACCGGCTCTGGCTCTGTAGTACAAATGTCTTATTTCCATAAGTTTTGAATTAAAATCTTCCACCAAACTTTAGTCACAATTTATGTTTCTAACATCAGCTTAATGATAGATTATTTTACTAAATTCTTTGTTATATTTAAAATTAATTGAAAGAAACACAGAGCATCTCAAAATAAATATGACAACAAAAGGGTTAAGTAGGGTGATGGATTAAGTCTACCACCCAAAGTGGCTAAGGTGAGATTTGAACTCAAACACAAAGAACTAGAACAAACATCATAAAGTAACCTGCCTGATACTATAATCATTTTGTCCATTCATTTATTCTCTGAAATAACCAGATTTAGAATTGACCATGTGTACTAACAATATACACTTATATAAGTTATTTTCACTGAAGGAATTCTATAAATATTCTCTCTACCTAACTTCCTGTGCCTTGAGGGGTACATCTTGATACCTTATCTCCACCATCCTTACCCCCTTTCTTGCTGGGGTGGCCATATGTCTCCTCTGCAGCAAAACACCTCTTCCAGTCTTTCTTTCCTACTTTAGCTTCTCTACATCTGGCACAAAGCCACTTCCCTAAACATTGTATCCCTACTCTGACAAGGGGTCTTATTTTGCAAGTTATTTATGGCCTCACTAGTGCTGGTTCCACAAAAAAAAATGTACCCAGTGCTCCCTGTAAAGTGGTAGGTATTAGAAAGGGTATCCAGCTGTAGAAGCCTTGCCAAAGCAGACAATGGAGACCAGCTCTACCCTCAGGCTAATCAGATCCTATCAAACCATCCAACCCATATTAGCATGGAACACAAATGTTAAAGGATGATGATATTAGGAAAAAGATGAACAAGTGACTCTTTCATATATTTTATAAGAGGGAAAGAAAAACCCTTTATAGGTTACAACCCTAGATTGGTGAAATTTGTGCACTTGAGATGTTCAAGTTAAACATCTGCTGCAGGGGTCCATTGTAAGAAGAAAAAATGAAACTCCACCAGTGAACTTTGATTCTGGAAGACTGATAACAGGAGGATAACATGTGAGAAAAGAGGATATTCCATATTTTCCAGCATACAGGTCAAATTTTAGTAGATCAAAATTTACAGCCAAAAACAATATAGGTCAACTTATACAGCATGATGACTTTGGAGGACCTTAAATTCCATGTGAAATGCAACAAGGTTTGGAAAGGTAGTGATGACATTTGAATGTTTACACAATATCCTGCATCAACTTGCATATCGGAAAATATGATAGTTCACAGGAGCAAATACCATCATGGTAGTGACCGAAGAGGTAGCAGAGAGAAGAAACAGCACCTCAGAGCTATTTTGTATCGAGTGTGTGTGTGTGTGTGTGTGTGTGTGTGTGAGTAGCACCACCACCACCTGTACTACCTCCGCAGATGTGAGCTGCACTCTAATGTCGTGGATTGGCTTACTTGACTTTTGAACTAATCTGTTACTACTAAAGAAAAACGTAAAATATGACCTAACCTATATCTATCATGCTAACAAATAATGACAATATACAAAAATAAACAATTATCTGATGACACTAATGAGTAATTAGGAGATTATAGATTAACCCCTTGGAGACAAAACCAACTGGTGCTTCTAAACCAGTCAAGAGTAAACTGTGGCTCATGGTGTGGCCCTGATGATGATGAGCCATGTCTTGTATGACCTGCTGCTTGAAAAGGGCTCCCCTTGCCGTGCATGTGCATCTGTGTGGGTCACCCTCAAGGTGAGATAAAAAAGACTTTTCTGCTAATCACTTCCACGCATGTTTAGAAAGTCGGGAAACAATAACACCAAATGATGGGCCATCACTGAAATTACACAGACACAATTATCATAGAACTAAGATGCTCCATAATTAAACTCCTACATTGATTTTGACATATGATTGTTGATTGGCTTGTCTAGAGGAATATATCAATTCCAAGAACTGAAACTCTAACAATGTTTAAATTATAAAATTTCAAATTCTAACTTAGTGCTTCTCAGGTTAAACACCTACATTTGGTTTTGGTTTTGTTAATTTAAACATCAGCATTATGTTATGAAAGTTCTAATTTTTCTGGGTAAGTGCCAGCATAAACAGTATGTGAATGGAGCAATATTTACAAGAGAAATATGTAAACAAGTTGCCAACTAAACATGGCAGATTGAAGCTCTATCCATTCCGACATCAAGCAAAAAATATCATGTGGTACATTCCACATTCAAATCCTACTAGATCTACTTTGTTGTTCATCCTTCAAAAGTCAAGAAAATACTTCTGGCACAAGTGCTTTCCTGTGTGGCACCGGCACAGGTGCCTTTTCACGTGACACTGGCACTGATTCCCCTTACATGACACCGGCACGGGTGTCCTTTACATGACACCAGCACAAGTGTCCCTTACATGACACCAGCACAAGTGTTCCTTACATGACACAGACATAAGTTCCCCTTACATGACACCGGCACAGGTGTCCCTTACATGACACAGGCACAGGTGTCCCTTACCTGACACCAGCACAGGTGTCCCTTACCTGACACCAGCACAGGTGTCCCTTACCTGACACCAGCACAGGTGTCCCTTACCTGACACCAGCACAGGTGTCCCTTACCTGACACCAGCACAGGTGTCCCTTACATGACACCAGCATGGGTGCTTTCTACATGACAACACCAAACTGGATGCTTTTTACATGGAACCAACGCCTGCAAGCCCACAAGACAAAAACCTCTCAGTTGAGAGAGGGAGTGGGGGGCATGGCTGTAAAGGATATGCCTGTATTTATGAATGGCCACAATGTTACTTGGATTATATATATATATATATATATATACACAAGCACACGCATAAAACCATAGATGTATCTCGATATATAAATATATTTATCATAAATAAAAAAAATAAACACATAGGTATATAAACACTTATAAGCAAACACCCTACACAGACACACGCATGATTATAGGTGCAGGCGTGGTCATGTGGTTAGAAGTTCACTTCCTAACCACATGGTTCCTGGTTCAGTCCCACTACATGACACCTTGAGTAAGTGTCTTCTACTATAGCCTGAGGCCAACTAAAGCCTTGTGAGAGGATTTGGTGAACAGAAACTGAAAGAATTCCACTCTGTGTGTGTGTGTGTGTGTGTGTGTGTGTGTTTGAGTTTGTCCACCACTACCGCGTTAACAACTAGTGTTGACATGTTCACATCCCCCATAACTAAGCGGTTCAGCAAAATAAACTGATAGAATAAGTGCCAGGCTTAAGAAAAAAAGTGTAGTGGTCAATTGATTAAATTAAATTTCTTCAAGGCATTGCCCCAGCATTAAAAGATAAACCATTAAAAGATAAATCTATATATATTTAGCATTCAGATTATTTTGTCAAATGTAATCATTTATTCACATTGTTTTGAATTAATCATGGATTGCCTTGAAGCTTCAAGATTTCAATGAGGTCATTGTATAGTTTTCAAATGACATTGTAGGGTAGGTGTGAGAGGCTGAATCTGGTCAGTTTGAACATAAAACAGGTGGAATATTTGGGCTGGATTTGGCTGGTTTAAATGCTGAAGGATTTAACAAATATATTGATCAGGTACATCCCAGTTTTGGAGTATGCACATCATATTCCTGCTTGTTATAAAACAAAATTATGTAACAAAGTGGGTATTTGCCTATAATACAATGCATCAGTGAACCTGTGAACTATGCCAATGAGAAAAGTAGTGGATATATGGATATATATATATATATATATATATATATATATATATATATATATTAAGGTGGTGAGCTGGCAGAATCGTTAGCATGCCAGGCAAAATGCTTAGCCATATTTCGTCTGCCACTATGTTCTGAGATCAAATCCTGCCGAGGTCGACTTTGCCTTTCATCCTTTCGGGGTTGATTAATTAAGTACCAGTTGAGTACTGGGGTCGATCTAATTGACTATTCCTCTCCCCAAAATTTCAAGCCTTGTGCCTATAGTAGAAAGGATTATATATATATATATAATTATATAATGTTCACATATATATTCATGTGTATATACACACACACTCATACACATAGTTACTGTAAATAAAACATACACAAACACCTACAATCGTAAATGAACATACATGCTACATGTATGTATGTATATATATATATAAACAGGGTTAAATTACTAGCAAAACACTAGAAAGGTTGCTAATGTTTTTTCCTAGAGTTATTTGTAAGCAAAAAAATTTTTTTTAAAGAACCATTCAACATGACCTATTTGTACTGGTTAAGTCTTCCCTGGATGTATTAAAATATTCAAACAAAACATAAGAATAAAGAGATTAATGGTTTCAAATAAACTAAAACAGAGATAGTTTTCTTTTTGACAAATAATAGAAAGAGAATTAACGATCAGTTGAACAAAATGAATGGAATTCTAAATATAACATTTCTTGGTTACACTCATCAAAACATTTACTATATATATATATATATATATTGTTCTGTGGAAGATTCATTGCTATCAAAATATATACTTTGAAATTTTTTTTTTTTGTTTATATATATGCACACACACACACACACATACATACACATGTACTTACACACCAATATATTCAAACACACCCATATAAATATACATACAGTGTGTAAGAGAAAATTCTGCTGGTATGGTCATGTGATGTGTATGGATGAGAACAGCTGTATAAAGTGGCAATCACTTAAAATTGATGGAACTTGTGGGAGAGAGAGAGACCCCAGAAGACACTCCATGCATCTCATCTCCCTACCAACCCACCCTTCCCCAACAACCATCCCTCCCTGACACATTATATCCCCTAACCCTTTGTACCTCAGGTTCATATCTTCCTTCCTTTCCCTGAGCCCCCAGCTATTCTTGCTCCTCTTCTGCCATGCTTCATCTGAACATCTTGAATCAGCTATTATTCCTAGGGCACTCCATCTCTGCCACCACACCCTCTCACTATAACTACCCTTCCGACACCTCTACATCTGTATCTACTTTAATTCCATCTACTTTAAGTGACCAGCACTTTTTCCCGCAGCTGTCCTCGTTGATATGCATTCCATAACTAAACCAGTGCAGTCTTCTCTCTTGCACACTCCATCTGATTTCTCTTGCACATAACTTTTCTCTCACTACATTAGCACTTTGTCATACATGCACACAGACACTGCATTTTCAATAAAGCATGCTAGCTTCATTCCTCTCTAGACTTCACATGTCCTCTGCATTCAGGGCCCACATCTCTACCATGTAGTGTAACTGTTTGTAAACAAGCATCATACAATCTGCCTTTCACTCAGACAGGCCTTTTGTTGCCAACAGAGGCCTAATAGTTCTCTGAACTTTCTCCATCCCATTCTCATTCTGGCAACTACACTTGAAGAACATCCCCCTCCACTGCTAATTAGATCACTCAGGTAAGAGAAACTACCACCTCCAGGGCATTTGAGAAGATTTGTTATTCATGGGTCTTTTGTGTTCATTACTCCTGCACATCCTTTGCCATAAGCACTACTTGTTTTGTTAGCCTTCCTGTAATTACATTGCACTTCTTGTATGTCCATAATTTGCCCTGGGTACATCGTATGGAGTTCCTGTCAATACCTTTCCCACATATTGAGCAGGGACATTTACCTAATTAGACCAGGCTATAACTCTCTCAGTAACTTTCATGATCTGGTCCAGCAATTTGATACCTCTGTAATTATTTCTATGTAAGGTATCGTCTTTACCCTTGAGCTGACTATAATGTTACTTTTTTAGTCATTGGGTAGGACACCTTCCTGAATAACCTGATTAACTAATAAAGGTGGCAAGGCTATATCCTCCTCTACCATCCTCTTATACCAAGTTTTTCTCTCAACAAATTTCTACTTTGTCAAACATGCACACTGATGTTGCACGTCCAATAAAGCCTACTAATTTCATTCCTCTTTCGTCTTCACATATCCTCTGCATTCAGGATCCATGTCTCACTAGCATCTAACATTGCTATTCATACATAAGCATCATTGCCTTTCACTTTGACAGAGAGAGAGAGGGAGAGCTTTTGTTACCAACAGAAGTAGTAGTTCTCTGAATTGTCTCCATCCTGTTCTGTGTTAGGCAACTATACTTTCAGAATATCCTCCTCCACAGTACACATCAAGGTTGCAGTCGACAGAGCTTATGTTCTCAGCACATTGCTGTACGACAGAGAGACCTGGAATATCTCTCGGAGTGGTTGGCATTAGGAAAGGCATCCAGCTGTAAGAAACCTTACCAGTTCAGATCAGAGCCTGGTGCAGCTTTCTGGTTTGCCAGTCCTCAGTCAAACTGTGCAACACATGCCAGCATGGAAAGTGGACATTAAATGACAATGATGATGGAGGAGCAACGTCTTAATATCTTCCACATATGCAACCTGAAACACATTCTGAACATCAAGTGGACTGACCAAGTCGCATGCAGAGACCCAACCTTCTCGTTCCACTGCCACAAAGACCCTTCTCCTGGCTGGGCCATATAAACCAGATGCCTGATGGGAAGGTCCTAAAAGACCTGCTAAATGGTGAGCTGGCCTCCAGTAAGAGAACACAAGAGGACTTCATCTTCATTGCCCTTTAAATGAATGTTAAAAAGCAGGACATTGCTGACGATCGATCCTGCTGAAGACTACAACTAGAGAAGGGTTTAAAGAGACATGAGCAGAGGCAGACAAGACAAAAGAAAAGCAAATTTAATGAAGAAATTGTACCAAAAGAAAACTTGACAAACGGAGCCCTCATGTGTGTAGCCAGTGCAACCAAGACGGTTACTCACATTTTGGTGTCTACAGTCACAACAGATGCTGTTCTACCAACAAAACTAAAACAAGATTTTCTAAGTGCAGATACAGGAACTTGAGAGATTAACAGATGCTTCCACATATATACATGTACACCAGGGACGTGCCATCTAGGTACACAGTGCCTACCTTGAATGAAATAGATCGATAGCAACATTTTCCTTTTATGGCAAAATATGGACCTAGTTCAATAAAATTATGAAGGTTACTCTGATTACTATGCATAAAACACAAAATATATATTTTTTTGTAGATTAGGTAGGCATAATTCACCCCTGCATTTCAATCTTAGTATTTAAGCTACACATAAGACTGCTGTAGTACACATCCTACAATGCCATTTTCTTTACGCACTATAAAGGCAGAAGTAAATCTGCCTCCAACTCAGTCACGTACTTGTGTTTCGCTTACTTTTTGTGCGTTTTACTAGTCATAAACTTTTATACCCACGTGTGTGATACAAACTATCCCACAGCAAACTTACCCTATATTATTATTATATATATATACATATATAACGAGTTCAAACAAGAAAAACGACAAAAAACATTTATATATATATATATATATATATTGTGAAGATGCATGGCTCAGTGGTTAGGGCATTTGGCTCAAAATCATAAGGTAGTGAGTTTGATTCCCTGACCAGGCTGTATGTTACGTTCTTGAGCAAGACACTTTATTTCATGTTGCTCCAGTTCACTCAGCCGTAGAAATGAGTTGCGAAGTCACTGGTGTCAAGTTGTATTGAACTTGGCCTTTCCCTTGGATAACATCAGTGGCATGGAGAGGAGGAGGCTGGAATGCATGGGTGACTGCAGGTCTTCCATAAACAACCTTGCCTGGATTTGTCCCTCAGAGGGAAACTTTCTAGGTTTCAATCCCATGGTCATTCATGACCAAAGGAGGTCTTTACCCTTTTAATATGTGTGCGTGTGTTTGTGCATATCTTTGTACCCCCCTCTCCCCCACCATCACTTGACAACCGATGCTAGTGTGTTTACATCCCCGTAACTTAGCAGTTCAGCAAAAGAGTTCGATAGAATAAGTACTAGGCTTACAAAGAATAAGTCCTGAGGTTGATTTGTTCAACTAAAGGCAGTGCTCCAGCATGGTCGCAGTCAAATGACAAACAAATAAAAGAATATATATGTACATACACACAAAAAACATAATCTGTCCTCTGTCAAAACTCCCCCACAACCCATCTTCCCAACACCTCCCCATTTCACCACCCATGACCACCAACCACTGCAGACCCTTTCACACCCTCTCTCATATGCCTACCTGCACACATTACCTGCCCTCATATATCTACCATGCTTGCTAGCCACCTCTTCTCCATCACCATACAACTCCCCCTCACACTTTTAAGGAAAACACCCTGTAAGCCTTTCTGTACCACTCATACTCCTCCCTGTGGGTAGGTCCTGATGCATGTCCAACACCATTTATTTCTTTCTCTTTCTTTCCCTACTGGGGCATCCAAGTATCTCCTTTAATAGTGAGACAACTATCTCTCTCTCTCTCTCTATTATACTGTAACCTTTCACCCTGCACACAGTCACTCCCCACCCAGTTCCACCCCCACAACACACCCCGCCCAACTGAGAGGTCTTCACCTCGCAAGTTATTTGGCAACCCTGCTAAAGCACCAGAGCTGGTGCCACATCAAAACCACCCAGTACGTGCTGTAAAGTGGTTGGTATTAGGAAGGGCGTCCAGTCACAAAAACCATGCTAAAGCAAACCAGTGGAGTTTGGTGCAGTTCTCTACCTTGACAGCTCTTGTTAGTCTAACCCATACCAGCTTAGAAATGATGAGGGAATATATATATATATATATATATATATATATAATGTGTGTGTGTGTTTGTGTGTATCATCATCATTTAACGTCCGCTTTCCAAGGTGGCAGGGGTTAGACTGTTTGACAAGAGCTAGCATGACAGAATTCTGCACCAATCTCTACTGTCTGCTTTAGTATGGTCTCTATGGCTGGATGCCGTTCCTGTATGTGTGTGTACGTGTACACACATACATGTATATACCTAACATTCCGCTGTACTCCTAGCGCGAAACTAAGTGGTAAAATCGACAATGATGGATACATATATAATACTGTAGACTTCGAATTATATATATATATATATATATATATATATATATATATATATATATATATATATACACACACACATATGCCTCAATGTGTATGTAAGCAACTTATATATGTATACGTGAAGATGTATATACACACATAAGCAAATATGAACACATATGTAAACAATGTACGCACGCACACACACACACACACATATATTTGCATCAATATGTACATGCATGCATGCAGGCAAAATACGACCTGATCGTGTAAGGCCGATGATCAAAGTCATTCAAGCGAAGACCATCTCGTCTCGTTTTCTTTCAAGACAACCCCATCCATTACATTACACAAAAACAAAATGTCCTCATTTATGATGGTGGCTGTTATTTGAGTGAGATTTGGCTGCGACTTCTAACAGGTCTCGTACCAGGTAGAGGTTGCATTGTTAACCACATTAACTGTTAATCTAAACAGGTTTCTATCTAACGAAATCATTTTTCACTGTTTATTTTTCCAAAACTATACACAGTTTCAGCCAGGGGTTAAAAAAAAGGGTGGGGGCTTCTCCGTGGTGGTAACTTCATTTGGTATATGTAATAGCAATGAAACGTCCTCGAATCACACTCTACTAACGGCACGCTAAATTATGTGGTCCAAAATATATAATCATAAAAAGACAGGATGGTCACAGTTGAAATGACTTTGAGCGCAGGTGTGTTCGGGCAAGGTTGTCCAGCGAATCCTACGATGACCATCTTCCCCATCAAATGAGGATCCTTTGATAACCAAAATATCAAAGGAGCTAAACAGCAACAGAGATATATAAACAAAAAAGAAAATAGATAGATAGATAGATAGATAGATAGATAGATAGATAGACATACGCACGCACACATCCATCATTTACCTTTTGTTGTTTTATTTTCTGGCTTAATTTTCGGGTCTGGGGTATTTGTTTATTTTTAATTTTTTTGTGTGTTTGTGTTGTTGCTTTTTCACAATCTAGGGGCGATCTTATTACCCAGAGGCCCCACGAAGACAATGAAATTTGATTTCATCCATCTACATAGCTACGCGTTTAATTAAACACATCTATATACACACATTATATATATATATAATCCTAACGAAAACTGAAGTACAGTTGGTGAAGTCGGGGGAAAAGGTTTGGATTGCTAAAAAGAGAAACGGAAAAAAAAAAAAGAAAAGACAGAGTAAGAAAGAGAGAGAAAAAAAGACAAACTTGAACATTTTTGTTTCGTTAACAAGAAACAAGACACGATCGTAAGCAAGATACAAGTCTCGAATAGAGAAACAGAGGATAAAGTAAATACAGACATAAATACATATATGTTTGTAGAAATATATATACACACACACACATTATTAGTGTGAAAATAACGGTTAGTTGCAGTTTGTATTGAGTTGACGATTCCCTGTCGTCGCAGACAAGAGTTGTTATATTATAGTTTCGTCAAAAATGAAATTTGAATTCATTAGTATTCTTAGCCAACCTAGTTCTATGTGTTTTCTACTGTCAGACCCGAAAGCTTTTAAGTAGAGTAAGAGACATGAAAGACAAGGGTTTGATATGGGAAGAGAGAGAGAGAGATTGACAAATTTAACCATTTATTCTGTTTGTTTCAAACAAATAACGAAATATGAAGCAAAGATAGCAAAAGGCAAGACGAGTCAGTCCCTCTGACATAAAAAAACTGAGACAAAGATGGTAAACAGAAGCAAACACATACACACATATATATATATATATACATATAGATTGATATACATATAAACACACACTAACATATCGTCAGTGTAAATATAAATATATATATATATATATATACACACACACACATATATATATTTCGTCTGACATATACATATATACATTGACATATATATATATACATATATATATGCATTGACATATATATATATATATATACATACATATATGCATTGACATATATATACATGCACAAACATATGCACACATGCATCGATATATGTGTACATATATACGTAGACATGTATGTATGTATATATATATACACGTAGGCATACACATATACAGATGTGTAAGCCTATATATTATAGATGCGAGCGTGTGTGTGTATGTGTATATATATATATATATATATATATATATATAGTGTGTGAAAATAACGGTTAGCACTGCAGCTTGTTGTTATTCATTTTGGATTCCTACCTCATCTGGAGTTAGTTCACTCATACCGAACACCTCCTGTTGATATAGAACCGTGTAGCCGTTTCTTCAACTTTTGCTGCTCTTATCTCAATGCTCCACTTGTATTTGTTTTGTTTTGGGGGTCCTTTTTTTTGTGTGTGTTTTGCTGGCCCTTAACGGGGACGGTTCCACTAAGCTTCGCTGTGTTTTGTTAGTTGGTTTTTATATTTTTTTTTTCAACGAGACGAACGAAGTTAGGCAAAAAGGAGAAGATTTTTTTTGTTACAAAAAAAAATGTTGGAAGGGGTCCTCTGTGTCAAAGAAGGCAGCAGAAGACAACGAATGACTTTATTATACACAATTGAACGTCACTTCCGCTTTTCAAAACGGAACTATTGACCTGACCTTGCTAACTATTTTTAAAACTACTTTTACTATTTATTTTTACCATTACCATTATCGTAACTTGTTTTCTACTACTACTTGGTCCGCTTTTACTATTATTATAATTATTATTACAACGACTGTTATTTCTATTAATATTATACTAGCATTACCTCTTTCACAAACCGGAACTACTAACCTTAACATTTCTGCAACTTCGTTTCACTACAACTTTTCCTATTTATTTTTATTACTATTTTTACAATTTGTTTTCTAGCACTACTAGTAGTTCTACTTTTACTATTATTACAACGACTGTTATTTCTGTCAACACTATTCTCGTACAGTACGGAACTTCTTATCCGGCTTCCAGAAATCCGGAAATAATTTGCTACATCATGCAGTATATCATACTGTGTTTAGTAAATACTTCTCAGCACCTGTAAAAGAGAAAGGAGGGTAGAGAAAGAGAGACAGACAGACGTTACCTCCTACCATGACATTTTACAACTAACACCACCACCATCATCATTATAATCATCCTTAGAAATATACAGTATCAGACTTCTTGTGAGGATTACAGAAATTGGGGAATACAGTGCAGTACACTATATTGTGAACTGCATAAACAGAGTCTGTTTTTGAAGTCGGTTAATTTGCATGTGGAAGGGTATCTAGTTGTAGAAATAATGCCAAAATCAACAGTGGAGAATGAGGTTCTCCTACTTGTCAGGTTCTGCCAAACCGTCCACCATTCTTATTTAACATGATTTTGTTCTTTAGTTTGTTTTTATGTGGATCGATAGAGATCAAACATATTCTGCTTTAGAAGTGTGTAAATTTGTACCTGTATCTCCCAAATGAACTCATGTTTGTCGTTTAATTTTCATCCTATGAACATTATAGTGAATATATGGTACTATATGATATATTTTAAGGATTTTAAAGGGATTAATAAATATCGAACAGACCCTACTTTAGAAGTACATTAATTTGAATTTGTAAAATACGATTTAGTTCTTTACTTTTCATAGTTTATTCATATTATACATATACGTGCTGTCTCCAGAAAACCGAAAATCCAGAAATCCGGAATACTTCCGGCTCCAAGCATGCCGGAATTTTGTCCGGTACTGTATTACATCTTTCACAAACCGGAACTACTCGGCTAACCAAGCTGCAACTACTACGTTTACTATATTATTTACTTTTGGTTACCCTGTCACTACAGTAGCAACTATTTCTACTGTTACTACAATTTTCACTAATTCTACCAGCAACCGTTATTTCTGTTACTGTCATCGCGGGGCGAAATGCATAGTGGTATTTCACCCGTCGTTACTTTTCTGAATTCTAATACTACGGAGGTCAACTTTACTTTTCATCCTTTTCGGGTCGATAAAATAAGTACCGGTTGAGCACTAGAGCCGATGCAAACGACTTACGAACTCACCCGAATTTCCTGACTTTTGTGACAAAATTTGAAATCATTATATATTCCACAAACCGGAAGTGCCATCCTTATTTCAATTATTAACATCAATACGACTATTTTGGTTATATATATGTTATTTATTTTCGTATTTACGATTACTACAACTGCTATTATATAATTTTTACTATTATTATCACATGTACTACTATAACAGCTGACGCTATTTGTTTACTGACTGTTTTCACAAACCGGAAGTGCTAAAGTTACACTATTATGTTAACAACGAGTGAAATATTTCTAGTTTATTACTTTTATCGTTAGTACTACTAGCTCTACTTTTACTACTAAAACGACCTTTGTTACTGTTACTCCAAAATTACCGTTTCCGTAAACCAGTTCTGACTTTCTACTTCTATTTTTAGGCTCTTCAGTAAACCTATAGCTGGTCTTTCTATATGCTAGAAATAGCAGCATCATTTCGTGAAAAATTTCCCAAGGTTGCTTGCTATGTCAAAAGGTGATCTTGATTAAAAAACAATTACAACTTTATTCATCACTTTTTAAATATTATTGATAAAATTGATATTAACTATTATTTCTATTTTATTAGACATAATAGTGACAGGACGTCTGACAAAATGTCTTTGAAGTAGTTGAGTTATGTCCCTTCATCTTTATTTCAAAAACTGTTGAACTTCTAATATTTAGCTTTAAAAGAAGGCGGTGAGCTTGTAGAAGCGTTAGCACGCCGGACGAAATGCTTAGCGATATTTCGTCCGTCTTTCACGTTCTGAGTTCAAATTCCGCCGAGGTCGACTTTGCCCGTCATCCTGTGAAGGTCGATAAAATAAGTACTAGTTGATCACTGGAGTAACTATAATCGACTTACCCACCCCCTGACATTGCTGGCCTTGTGTCAAAATTCGAAACCAATATTTAGCTTTCCATCCCTTCAAGGTTCAATAAAATGGTTCTAAAAGAAACTAGAAAAGTTTCAATAAAACATTGATGTAATCTTTTCCATTATTTTGTTGAGAATATTAAATACAACGTGACTTTTTTTCTTTTTTTTCTTCAGGTTTATTAACATTTCGTCTGTTTTTACGTTTCAAGTTCAAATTCCACGAAAGTCATCTTTGCCTATCATCCAGCACTAGGGACTATGTCATCGACTAACTTCATTCCTTCAGAATTTCAGGTTTAATGTTTATATTAGAAAAGGTTATATAATTTGTATAGTTGTTGCATACAATTCATGTACTAGTTAACAAGTGACTTAAAATATTTAATTTGGTTGCTTTAATTTAAAATGAGATATTTTCCTTCTTGAAACTGATTTTCTGTTCAATTAAATAAAATACCACTCCTGTCATAAAGCAGAAGGACACATTGAATAATGTAGTCTTAGATACACTATGCTTGAAAAGAAGACTGACTGATGGTCATGGCTAGAACGCATAGCCATGGCCATAGATTCGCTCAATTCGGACTAACCTGAGAGTTGAAAAAATACACGTTGCTACTTTCACTTTCATTTCTGAAGTGTCAGAATCTCCATCACATCTGCAATGTGGTTGGTGAAACAGATCCACAGTCTATAGACGAAAGCATTGTGTGTGAACTTGGTAGACAAAAACTGAAAGACGCCTATATATATATATATATATATATATATCATCATTATCATTTAACGTCCGTTGTCCATGCTGGCATGGGTTGGATAGTTTGACCAGGATGGGAAGCTGGAAGGTTGCACCAGACTCCGGTCTGATTTGGTATGGTTTTCTATTTGCCTGGATGCCCTTCCTAACACTAACCACTCTGTAATGGGTGCTTTTATGTGCCACCACCATGGGTGCCATTTGTGTGATGCCAGTATCTGCTACGATTGTGATTTTGCTTAGCTTGATGGGTTTTCTTCTCAACTACAACATAATGTCAAAGGTCTCAGTCATTGCCTCTGTGAAAGGAACTCAGCTACTTTGCCTCCGTGAGGTCCAAAGCTCGAAAGGAACTCATATATATATATATATATATATATATATATATATACACACACGATGGGCTTCTTTCAGTATCTTATTTCTTTACTGCCCACAAGGGGCTACACACGTGTTATTCATGCGTTAGAAATTCCAACAACAAAGTCAACACAATGGAAAAAATAATTCTGTACTTTTATAAATATTTGATTCAGAGGGCTCTGTAATTAAGTTTCCAGGACGAGAAAATATTCAAAATGGGTTCATGTCGTAGCAGCCTGTCTCCATAACATTAAGTGCTACCCATTAGACTGAGTAAATAGCCATTAAAACAGATTTCAAAAGCTGTTGCTATGCCGTGATTTCAACTCAGTAATTTGATGACTCAGTTTTGAGTCTTGCTATAGGCTAAACTGAAAAGCAAAGTTCTGAGAACAGCAAAGGACTGACATGTGAGTATGTGCACAGCAGCCAAACTCCGCATCGCTGGAACTGTGAAGCGCACAGTTCTATCCAAGGATTTTTTTCATAAACTAGGGGATAGCTACTGACATTAAGCTTAAGGATCATATAATGTACAAGTATAAAGAAAGGACTCTTTATATTGAATGCTACCGATAATATCGAGTGGAAATAGGGGATGCTGCAGATTCGCAGTGAATGTACACAAGCTGCCACTGCTGAAGCAAGAATTCCCAACTGCAGATCCATAGTCTCGCAAACTAACAGTATCCTTGTTGTTGTCAAAATATATATAACGCATAAATAGAGTCTGAAAAATTGTTTTAAGATACATGGCATATTTTATAAATATGCATGTTCAAGTAATATAATAGTATGAAACTATTGGTAACTTTATCAGTTGTGTATTGAAATTGATATTTATCTCTCACTGGATGGAGTACTATTTTGGTTGATTCTATGTATATTGAATCTGTAAACTATATGTGTGGTGTGTGTGTGTGTGTGCGTGCGTGTGTGTGAAGGTACATGGCTAAGTGGTTAGGGTAATGAGTGAAACAGGTAAAAGATAGGCTGGATTTGAACTCAGAACGAAAATGGCCATAACTAACCACTGTAGGCATTTTGCCAGTAGTTCTGCTAATTCACTGGAATTATATACAAATGAATTCGCAGCTTGTTTGATAAATTTTATTTTTATGAGCTTTTTTCCTAAACCACACCAGTGTGAAAAATATGGGAGTGTATCTTCTTAAATTATATGATGGGGCTGATGAATGTCTTCTCATTGAAAATGTAAATTTTGTTACGGCTGGGGAGTCATACTGCTTTAATATCTAACACACTCACCAGTTCAATTTCCACTCATTTATTATTTATATTTTTTCTTTTCAAAAATTTTCGTTGCTTTTGCATCCTTGTCAACGGATGATGATTCTCCGTTATCAGAGCTGTGTTCCTTTTGTCTGTTTGTGCACATATGTGTGCCAGCGTGCATGTGTATGTACATACACATGTATGTATGTCTGTGTGTGTGTGCAAATTTTGTTATTTATACAAATCTGGAGTTGCATGGCCTAGGGTGTTCGGCTCATGATCACATTATCATGGGTTCAATTTCTGGACCAGCAGGGCATTGCATTCTTGAGCAAGGCACTTCATTCCACGTTGGTACAGTCTAATCACCTGAAAATGAGAGTATACTTCCACATGTCCCTGCAACCTCCACAACTTTCCAAAAAAATAAAAATGGATATTTTTGTATGAAATTTTCACCAAATATGCTTCAGGTGTGTAGATTCCGATTGTATCAAATTTGCTGTGAAAATATTTATTTGTTTTTTCGTGAGTGGGGAGTGGAATTTCGGAAAATTCCACGAATCGGTTTTGTTCCCTCGTAACTTTCAGGAAAATGGGTATTTTAAAATGAAATTTTATATAAATACCTTTCAGATTACGATTATATTGGGATTTAATGTGAAAAACAAAACTAGAGAACTCGTACACATACATACTGACACACAAAGTATATATATCTACAAAATGAAAATGGAAATTTAAAAAAAAATTGTGATGTCAGAACGTATGTATGTCCACTCACGAATCTTCTATTTCATATTAAATAACGATGAGTACTTGTAGAAAATTTCATTAAAAATATCTATTTTTCCGAAAGTTATGAGGAAACAAAGCCAACTCCTGTGAATTTTCCGAAACTCATCACCCCACCATCGGAAATATTTTCTCAACATAAATTCCGATATATTCTGAATCTACACCATCTAAAGTGTAATTGTAAAAAATTTCATTGAAAAATACCCAGTTTTCTGGAAGTTATGAGGCAACAAAGTTGTGGGGTGGAGCACACATGTGAAGGTTTGCCCAAATCTGGAGTTAAATAGCCTAGTGCTTGGGATATTTGATTCACGATCAACTGGACCGGCGGTGTGTTACGTTCTTGAGCAATGCACCTGATTCCACATTGCTCCAGTCAACTCAGCTAAAAATGAGTATCACTGGGTGCAGCTCTCTCTCTCCCCCTCCAGCTGTTTGTTACACCTCGGACGTAACAAAAGGTGGGAGGGCTGAGAAAATGTCTAGTCTGCTCATGACTACATAGGCACCTAAAACAATTAGCGAAAGCATGGTACATGTTACCAAACTCTAAACGTTCACTGGGTAACAGCTGGTTCTCTAGAATGCATACAAAACTGTCCTGCTAGCAGAGACAGTGTTTTAAACTGTGTAGAAAAACACGGACAAATGTCCAAGAAGAATTAATTGATGTACTGAGATTTCTAGTAGTAAACTGACGCAAACTTGTTGTGCTCAGCAAAGACGACTTGTGATCCGAGATGAATGTTGTTTCATAAGCCTTTTCCTGTATTTCAACTTTGTAACCAGATTACTATCGCTGTTTTTCCAAATAAGAAAGTAATCTTGTACACAACACTATTACACAACATAAACAGCCTTATGTTAAACAAAAACATTAGCATCCTTAAATTCAACATTGAGGAAAATTAACTGATCGAAAACACGACGAATACTGACCAAGAATTTTCCAATCTATAAACAATCTTCCGAGGAAATTTCTCTTGGATTAAGAATTTCGGTCGTAACTAAAGATCGAAGTAAACAGCAACAAAAGTGAAAGCTAATAAGTTACCGATAGAAAGTCCCTAGAGAAAATGAAAACTACTTTTGTGAAAGTATAAACAGGATGTTATAATCCAAGATCGCCTTGATTAGTTCAGAAGTATTAAGAAAATTAAATGGCAATTCCTTCAGCAAAGAAGAAAGATGACGTCACACATCAGTGTGTGTGTGTGTGTGTGTGTGTGTATGCATGCGTTTGTATATTTTGCATGCGTGTGTATGACACAGGAAGTGTTTAGTCGTTGACCTTTCTTTATAAGCTTACTAGGGCGACGGCGGTGACGGTAGGCAGAGAGTGAAAAAGCGGCGGCGGGTTAATGATAGAAGAGGAAGTGAAGGAGACGGCAGTGGCTGCGGAGGAGAAAAAGGAGGAGGAGGAGGATAAAGTGGCGGCGGCGGGGCGGAAGCTATGCCACAATAAATGAATAAATAAAAAGAGGAAAAAGAAAAAGCGAAAGGAAAAAAAGAAAAGGAAAACAAGGCAACAACATGGCGGAATAAATAAGATGTCTGAGTGAGTTGAGTTGTTTTAGTTTGGTTGGTATAGTTTTGTGACCTGTGTGATTCCTTGGACAAGGTCTATACGCCTTGTTTTATGCGTGTTCTTCAGACACAGACCACTCATGTGAACCGGTAAGTATTGGATCTCTCATCATTATATTACTCAAAAAACGTCGCTACTCATGATAGATTAAATATATCTATCTATCTATCTATCTATCTATCTGTTTATCATCCATGCTAATCTTCATTTGACACGAGAATTATTTGAAGTGATGTTTAGAAAATTCTCATAGACATAAATAAATGCATATAGAGTATATATAATTGCGTGTGTATATATATATACATATATATGCTTATATATTCGGCCGTAATGGCTAAAACCTAATATAACATATAGAGAGGTGTGTGAACGTAAATGTATATATATATATATATATATATATATATATATATATACATACATACACACACACGTACGTGTATATTGTAGCGGTTATGTAAAATTCTTTAGTTTTACTTGAGGGCTGTCTGTTTAACTATCGACATTGCTTTAAGCGCTGGGTCGTGGTAATTCTCGGTAGTATTGTATCTTCTGACATAATTCCAACTCGCCACGTTGTCAGTCTAACCATATATCCAAACTGTCTTCTACAGCATGTTCAGTTTGGTCTGTCAAAGAAAAATAAATGACAAACACAAAAACAAAAACGGTACAGTGTGGCTTTGGCGGAACGGTAGATGCAGTTCTGCTCCTAAATTTTATGTATGCAATATATTTATACATATATATATATATATATATATATATGGCGTGTACGGCAAATATACCTGTGTGTATATATATATATGTTGCAAATGTTTATATATATATTGTATGTCTGGCATATATTTGTGTGTGTATATATATATATATATATATATACATACAAATATATATATATATATTATGTAGCATGTATTGCATGTCAGTGGCGCGCACGCACACACGACACATATTCTTCATTATCATTTTTACGTCCGCTTTCCATGTTGGCATGGGTTGGAAGATTAGACACGCTCCAACAGGTGAGAGTACAGCTTCTTGCTCCAGTGTCTGTTTTGGCATGGTTTCTATGGCTGTGTATCTTTCCGAAGGCCAACTACTTTACAGAGCATACAGGGCGCTATTTTCATTGCCCCAGCACTCATGCAAACACCTTGTAACTCGCCAGACCGAAGAGATTCCTCACCTGAAAGAGAGAATAGATAATAGGGTGGTTGCTGTATGCAAGCTGTCGAGAAGTTAATGTATGATGAAAGAACGAGGGACCGGTTTGTTGTGGAGATGATTCATGGCTATTTTGCATTTTACATGGGTGGATGTGGGTGACTTCAGTGGCACGACGAAGGTAAATTTGGTGGTGGTAGGTTGCTAGAACATACCCTCAAGGTAACATGTTGAAGAAGATGAATGGAAGGAAACATGGAGACAGGAGGATCGGCAGAGGTGGGTAATGTTGTAAGAGTGTGAGGTGAGGGGGGAGTGAGAGATGGATATAAGCATGGGTTGGAGGTGGCCAGATGTGTATGTGAATAGTGAAACAGGAGTAGAGTGGTGATCGATGGTAAATCTAAGTAGGGGTGGGGGGTATAAAAATGATGGATGGATGGATGTCAATTGGGACTAGCTTAGCAGAGAGGAAGTGGTGACTGGCAGTACAGAAATTGTGATATAAAACATAGCATGAGGCTGTAATTTCATTATTTACAGCATCAGAATGCTGCTTTAAGGCAGGGCTAAAGGTTGCAAGGGTGTGGAGGAAGAGTGAGAGATGAGTAAAGCAGGGATGGTGGTAACCAGTGTTAAAAATGATGGTAAATCTAGGTGCAGGTAACAGTAAGAATGAGGGATGGATGTTAATAGGCAGTGATTCAGGTGTGGGACTCAGTTGTCTGGGTGAATGAGGTAAGGAGGAGAATGGTGAAATAACAGCAAGTTACAGTCTTCGCAAAGACATGGGGTGAGGGACCCAATCGTGTACATATACATGTTTCAACAACCTCAATTGTGTGCATTCACATTATTCTTTAAGAATTTTAGTTATGCTTTAATAGCATAGCTAGGCAGGTCTTCTCAATGCACTGCATATCACCAATTTTCTTGGTCCTTTGTTATTCTCTTCATGAGGCTCAACTTACACCACTTCATCTCACACCTTTCTGGGTCTCCCTATTCTAGGTTCCACCCACTACAAGCAAGTGGCACTTGTTTACACAACTATCTTCATCCATACACACCAAAATCTTTTCTCTTCCACACCACATCTGATTCCTCTCATGCTTAGCACCTGTACTTTGTCATTCATGCACTCTGACATAGTACATCCAGCAGAACACATTTGCTTAATTTCTTTCTAATCTTTGCAAGGTTCTCTACATTCACAGCCCACATCTTACTACCTACCATGAAGCATTGCTGTTCAAAAGACAAGCATCATACAGTGTACCTTGTTACCAACAGATGCAGCTTCCTAAACCTTCTACAAACTGTTCTTATACCAGCTACTATGTTTCCAGAATATCCTCTACTACTGCTAATTAAGTTATCTGAATATCAGAAACCATCTACAATTTCTAGGGATCCTCCTGGGCACTTGAGAGCATCTATTTCTCATGCACTCTTAGTGTTTATTGCATCTGAACATCTTTAACTGCTCACGATCCCACTGTATCTCTTTTGTATTCATAGTGTGCATTCGGTACACCATATTGGATTTCTACACATTGAGCAAGGCCAGTTTCCTTATGGTTGCAGGGCCCTGTCTCTTTTGTTATGTATTAATACTTTAGTCTTTGCTAAGCTAACTTAGTCTTTTGATTCCAGGTTTTCCTTCCCTACCTGAAATTTCTTCTTTAATCCTACCACAGATTCAGCTATAAGAACAAGGCCATCAGCATATAGGAATTCCCAGAGGCATCCAGTTTTAATCTCCTATGCTATGGCCAGGGCTCAGTACTCAGTCACCTATTTATCAACACTGAGTCCTGATGGAATACCTGCTCACTAAATTCATCACTTCTCATTACTAACTCTCACCTTGCTGACAGCATCCCTATACCTGGATTGTATGATTCTCACAAGCCATTCTTCTACTTCCAACTTAAACAATGCACGTCCTATCACCAAGTGACAGACTCTGTCAAAGGCTTTCTCCAGATTGACAAATACTAGGTACAGTGGCTCACTTTTATCTCAGTATTTCTCACTTAGAAGATGGTATCAGTAGGACTTCTTCCTGGCACATAACTGGACTTCATCCCATCTACACTAACTTTCTCCCATATCAATTGAGTTATAACTCTTTCTGTGACTTTCATGACTTGGTGTAGCAATTTGATACCACTGTAATTAATTCTCTCCAATGCATCATTTTTACCCTTGTAACAGTTTGACTACAATGCTTCTATGTCAGTCATTGGACGTGATATCTTTTTGTGCGGCCTGATTGACAATATGGATAACTCGCTCATATCCTGCTCACATCTGAATGGTAATTCCTGGTAGATCAGGAACTTTCCTTATTTTCATATCTTTATTTGCTTTCTACATCATGCTAAAGCCTTCTAGAATGGCTGGCCCCCTTCTTGAGTCTATGTTGAGAAACCGTTATATGCATTTCCCACATTTAACGGCCTTTCATAATAGCACTTCCAACTCTCTTCCTTTTCATCATCATCATAGAAACATTAAATCCAAGTGTGCCATTATCCATCCACCCACAATTTCATGATTTCTTCAGATACACTGTCTTGCAATCCAGAACACTTCACTCTGCTGGTCCTCACATTGTAGAATATTGACAAGCCCCTCATGTTCTGTTTTACCTCTTACTAAAATAGATCTGCCACTTAGCTTGCCTTTTTGTTACCTGATATAATTCTCTACTTCTCCTGTCTCTGCTGTTATAGCTCTGTCTGTCTCGCTGTTTTATGACCATATCACCTGTCTGGCTGGAATCTTGCACCAGCCATGGATATGGCCATTAGCCCTCAACAGGAACTCACTTTAAATGGAAGACAATAAATATGTCAAATGGTGAAAATGGTTATGTTTTGTACTGAAGAACACCAGAAGACAGGAGCTTCCATAGCTTAGTTGGGCATCATCACCTTGTCGCAGATGTTGTACACATCAATTTCAAGTTTTGCATTTCATCAAAGTTAAGTGAATATGTCATCTGAGGATCTAATTGTGCAATGTTTGCTCCGATAGGCTAAAAGAACTACAGTAAAGTTAGCACAATTCTGGCAAGAATAGAACTTCAGCAGCAATGAGACTCTGAACTTTTTTTTTGTCTTACTCATTCATGAAAATATCCCAGCATTCAACAGCATGCAGTCCATTTGGTGAAAATGGGCAGTGGGTTTATTTTAGTCAAGCAACTACTGCATGTCACATTATTGGTCTTCCTCAACTTGCACAAAGTCAGGATGCACAGCACTTACAATTTTTTTCAAACTGTTCCTGTATGATCCTTTTGCAAAAAGATTGGAGGGAACCTGTAGAAGAGGTAGACCCAGGAAAATATGGGATGAGGTGGTGAAGTATAATCTTTAGTTGTTGAGTCTCACAATGGTGATGTCAAGCAACTGAGACCTTTGGCAATTTGATGTGCTTGAGAGGACACACCAAGTTAACTGAAATCATTGTTGTGGCCAGTGCTAGTGACATGTAAAAGGCAACTGTGCTGGTGACACATATAAGGCACCCTCTACACTCAATGGAGTGGTTGGTATTAGGAAGAGCATCCAGCCATAGGAACCAAGCCAAAACAGATTGGAGCCTGTGGCAGCTCTCCACCTTACCAAGTTTCAGTCAAACCGTCCAACCCATGCCAGCATGGAAAACAGATGCTAAAAGATGATGATATTGATTGTTTTTCCATCAGGATCTGTCCTACAATATATAAGGAACAAACTTGTGGAGACAAAAAAAAGTGTAGTACTCCTGTTAAAAGCTACCTGACATGAGTTTTGACAGTGCTGTTGGAAGAAATTATAATGTACATGCATGTCAACATGAATGCTTCTTCCTTTAACTTCTCTAGAGAGAGCAAAGTCCAAGTTCATTTCAAAGTCTTTGAATAGGAAATGGCAAATTTTGCACCGCTTACAAATAGACATGCTTTATATTTGAACTGCAGGAGAAAGATTTATAGCCAAATATATTCACACATGTATAGACACACACTAACCTATATATATATTTATTGGCTAAACTGGCAATATGACCATCCCCAAGTACAACAATATATATATATATATATATATATATATATATATATATATATATATATATATATATATATGGTGCGATGAATAAACTGTCATCTAAAGCAAAAATGAAAGTAATATTGGCATCTCATTTTAACAGATATATTTACCAAAGCTATGTAAAAATATCTTGAAATATTAAAGAGTAAATTTAAGTTGGTGAATGCTGCCATAATCCTTGCCTTCAGCTCATCTTCGATGTTACAGGAATTTTGTTGGTCTCTCGCTCCACTGCACCCCACACATAATAATGCTCTGTTTCCCCCTAACTTTCTGAAAAATGAATGTGTTTTTTCAATGAAATTTTCTGCAAACACATTCCAGGTGGTGTAGATTAAGATTATATTGGAATTTAAAGTTTAAAATAACAAAAAAAGAAAAATGTGGGCGTGCATACACACAGATACTTAATCTTTTTCAAAAGTTCAAATTTCATTTCGTACATAATAGCGTAATGTGCGCCTGAATGTGTGCGTGTCCACCAGTTCTTCTTTTTGCATTAAATTCAAACGTAATCGGAATTTACACCATCTGAAAGGTATTTACCTTTTGTTTTTTTACTTGTTTCAGTTATTAGTTGAACGAATCAGTCCCAGTGCTTTTTACAGAATTGCTAAATTACGGGGACGTAAACACGTCAACACCGGTTGTCAAGCAGTGGTGGGGGGGGGACAAACTTCTTACCACATGTAGAAAATTCCATTAAAGAAATATCCATTTTTCTGAAAGTTATGAGGGGACAGTCAATGGGTGGGGACGACACACATGTGTAAGTAGGCCACCTTGTGTGTTGTGTGTGTGTGTGTGTGTACATATAGGATGTTTATGTCGTAGGGTGACGAGATCAGGTCTGACTTGGTGCTATTATGCAATAACAAGAGCAATAATCATTATCGTAAGATCGAATACTTGAACGCTGGTTAATAATGTTCGTCGAACAATAAAAACGAGCAGCCGTAGTTAAATATCTGTCGATCGGCCTCGCCCATGTCATTTCTGTGTTGTCTAGGATAGGTAAGGTCATTTATCATGCTCGGTAGTCCTATACGTGTGTGTGTGTGTGTGTGTGCGTGTGTGTGGAGAAAGAAAATGAAAGAGAGAACCATTGTGTGTGTATGAGATTTTCTTTTTCTTTTTTTATAAAGAAACACAGTTGTACCCCTGGAATTTACATGGCAACAACAGTAAGTAGTTATAGGGACAAATTTTAAACAAGTCTTTATCTCTCTCTCTCTCTCTTTCTATATATATATATATATATATATATATATATATATGTATGCACGTACACATATAACTCACGCACAAATTTGGCAAATGAAAATACATATATGTACGCATACATACACATATACACACCCGTATGTATGTGTATAAAGTGTGACAAAAGAAAACACGTATACATACATGCGTATATATACTCACACACATGCACTAGACGTATTAAAAAAGAGAGAAAAGAACAAGTTTGGTGTCACATAACTGCCACTGTTTAAAGACAGCCCACACAAGCTGTTCCGGAAGTTTGGTAGAAAGGGCAAGATGTGGTTCCACTCAACAATATCGTAATTATTAGCCAATTTATTATGTATAATAATGTGTGTGTATATGTATGTATGTATGTATGTATATATAAAATCGAACTCTTAATTCCAGCTCCTAATACTTAAATAGTTTATCAATAACCAACCAATGTATTGCTATATGTAGGAGTGTGTTACGTGTATATATATCTATATATATTGTTAAATACTGTTGAACTAAACTACTATCTCCTATTACATACTGTTGAACGTGTAATTGCATATATGTGTGTGTATTATTAGCTGTGTGATTGAATCAAAATGCTTAAGTGTCGTGCCAGAGCACGACGAGTAAACTCTGTAAGTGCTTTGATGCGAAACTTAGCTCCTTCAGCTACTTATGTAGTCTCGCAGCTAATTAATAAGAAATAATTACACACACACACACACACGTGCGCGCGCGCACAACGCGGACTTTCGACATTACACTTTGTCATTGATTACTATGTGGACTGGTAGCCGAGTCCGTAAGCGGAGCTTTCTGTGATGATCGCACGGTTCTCTGAATCCACGTTTTATGCTATATACATATATGGCGATCCCCCTATATATATATATATATACACACACACACATATACGTATCAATGTACATACATACACACAATTTTATAAACGGGAAAACAGAACTCAGTATGTCTCTGTGTACAGATTTACATGTGCATATGTGTATGCGTAATTATGTGTGTGTATCTATGTGTGTATAATGTACACATAACCTGTCTTTAATTTATAACTTATACGATAAAACAAGGAGCCTCTATGTTGTAGTTCGATGTGCTAGAAACAGCTGCAAATTCTAACTGAAATCCCTCAAAATGATACTTGACCGTTTTAAAAAGGTCACATTAGGCAGTGTAGTCTTAAGTATACAAAAACACTGGATAGTCACGGCTGGTACGTCTTTCGATTTTGGATTCACTCCCCTCATGACTGACCTGGGGCTAAACAGAAATTACATAACGATTGCAGGAAATCTCGACCGAACGAGCTTCCTCGTATGGTCGCTCGCTCGACCTGTTAGGAATAGCAGCCAGATCCCCCTCATTACACAACAGTTCGAGGTCGGAGTTGGAACGTTTTCGAGTAGGGCTTACATAAGGACTTGTTTTCTTTGAATATATATGTATGAATGTTTGTGTATGCACGTATATGTAACCTGTGAGATTATATATACGTGTGTGTGTGTCTGTCTGTCTTGTAAAGCGTTTATTTACACTATTTCGCTGTCATCTCTATGACGAGGTTTCAATATATGATTGGGTCGATGACGACGTGACGAAATTATTTGTGAAAAAAAAAATGCCAGTGTCTGATGTGAACACGTGTAATGTTATATAACCCTAGGTCAGTTCTGATTCACCCGATCTTATGATCGATAAAAATCGTTCTTATCACGCTTGACTGCCCCAATCATTTTACCTTTTTTAAAAAAGAAAAAAAAAACGCCTTGGCTATTTCCGCCCCTCTGAAGCTATAAAATGCGATTTAAGGTAATTTTTCTGCGAACACTTGGAGCAGGTATGGGCAACCTTTTTCGAAGAACGGGCTGCATGTTCATCATCAGGTGGTAATTTTTTTCATTAGATGGGCCATTCAGAAAGTCCCGCGGGCCGCTGGTTGCCTATAGCTCATTTAGAATCTAGTTGCTTTTTTTTTTCTTTTTTTTTTATCGCAGATCGCTCGCTAATTTAATTTACGTATGATAATAATAGCATTCCATCCACAACCGTCTCCTGTTATTTTCAGGCGTGGTTTATCTCAGACCACATTTATTTTATACATCAGTCTTTTTCCTTTTCTCCTTAAAAAAGAGAGAAAGGGGAGAAAAAAACAAAAACAATAGGGCGATTGTGACGCAGGTTTGACTGCTATTTCCACCAGGTCGAGCGGACTACGTTATAGCCTCCCTTATTGATTCGACACGTGTTAATGAATAACATAATCTTGAAAAAAATGCAAGTTGCTGACTAAGCATGTTCGCTCACTTTAGATACAACTGCAAGTCGTCAAATTTATCCAAGTTCCTCCCCTATCGGTACCAAATTTACTGGCAATTATTAAATAAATAGTATATTTCTGTCCAACTCCAGCGTTTTTGGTGTTATACGAACTTATCGAGTTTTGCAAATATTTTCTTGTTTGTTCTCAAGTTGTGTCCGACTTTCGATATTATCTTTTTTTTTTGTTTTTTTTTTAAATCTTGTTTCAGTTATTGGACTGTGGCCATGCTAGGACACTTTCCTTGAAAAGTTTAGTTGAACAAATCGATATAGAATTTTAATTTTTTTTTTTTTTTAAGCCTGACTACTTATTCTGTCAGGCTCTTTTTGCCGAACCACTAAGTCACGGAGACGTAAACAAACCAACATCGGTTGTCAAGCGGCGGTAGTAGTGGTGGACCCACACACACAGAATAGGTTTCTTTCAGTTTCTGTCTACCAAATCTCACAAGACTTTGGCCATACTGGAGCTATTGTAGAAGACTCTTTCCTAGGTGCTGCGCTGCACAGTGGGACTGAACCCAAGACCACATGCTTGGGAAGCAAGTTTCTTAACCTCACAGCCACGCCTATATCCATTCTTCACAAACGTCTGGTGCAAATCCATTGTTGACATCTCGCTCGCTGCTTTTACATTCGTCTATCGACCTTTTCATCATGAACCATCATTTTTCTTCCATCCCCCTCCCCCTGAACATGATATTCTTTCCCAACCACATAGTTCCAGGTTCAGTCCCACTGCATAGTACCTTGGGCAAGTGTCTTCTAGTGTAGCCCTGTGTCTATTTGTTTGTCACCGCTTGACAACCGGTGCTGGTTTGTTTACGTCCATATAACTTAGCAGTTCAGCAAAAGGAACTGAGGGACTAGGTATCAGACTTTAAAAAAACAAAATAAGCACCAGGGTCGATTTGTTTGACTAAATAAATCCTTCAAGATAGTGTTCCAGTATGGCCACAGCCCAGTGACAGAAACAAGTAAGAGCAAAATGGGAACCACTTGCCTTCTTAATGTTTCCAAAGACTTCTTTCAATCTTCGACAATCGGTCACCCCTGGTTGCACATACTTTGATCTATTTGTTGTTCTTCTTCTTCTTTCTGTCGGTGATATTCTCAATGATCTTCTCGAGCACCTTCTTTTGAATCTTTATCTTGTTTCAGTCATTTGACTGTCACCATGCTGGGGCACTTCTTGAAGGGTTTTTTGAACACATTGCCTTCGCCATCTCCCAGGGCTCATTTTTATAAGTCTAGTACTTATTCCTAGCGATTTCTTTGTGAACAGGAATGAGAGAAAAAACTAACAACCAAAATGGATAGATGAATGTTGAGGTGGTTTGGTCACATGGAGAGAATGGATGAGGAGGGTGATGAAGGCTGAAGTGGTCAGCAGCAGAACCAGAGGCAGACCTCGGTTTGTGTGGATGGATTGAGTGAGGAAAGCTTTGGTGGTTAGAGATGTTGGAGTGAGATAGAGGCAAGAGAGTTTATAAATGATAGGAAAGCTTGGAGAGTGTTTGTGGATGGATGAGTGACTTTGATGTTGCTCAAAGGGGTACGGAACCAGCATGGTGCATTGGGGGTAAAACAGCATAAGCCGTCGGGCCCCGCTGCTGATATTATGGGTTGCGTTCTATGCCTTAACCTGAGCATATGACAGGGATCACCTCTTTGAGCAAGGAAATTAATGGAATACCTGGTGTGTGCCTTGTTGTGGTTACCCCCCCCCCCTAAAAAAATGGGGGATAAGCCTGGATATAAAGAAGAAATTCTTTGCTGAACTGTAAGTTATGGGGGATATAAACACACCAACACCAGTTGTCAAGCAGTGTTGGAAGACAGACAGACAAACACACACAATGGGCTTCGTTCACTTTCCTTCTACCAAATCCACTCACAAGGCTCTGGTTGGCATGGGGCTATGCCAGAAGACACTTTCCCAAGGTGCCGCACAGTGGAACTGATCCCGGAACCGTGTGGTTATTATCTTGTCAGAGTTTCGCTTCAGATCGTGACCCCCCCCCCCCCCTCCTTATCATAGCTTTTTTTTTCATATATATTTATAAATGTGTGTGTGTGTGTGTGTGGATGTATCCATGTATATATGTGAAGACGTGTGGCCTAGTGGTTAGGCTGGTACATTCACAATCGTGAGATCATAGGTTTGATTCCTAGACCAGGTGGTGCATTGTGACCTTAATCAAAACACTTAATTTCATGTTGCTTTAGTCCCCCCCCCCCCCCACATTCAATCAGCTTGCATGGTGGTGTCATTTGAAGGTTAAAATGATGCAAAGTGCATTGTGGCCAGCAATGTGTAACAACATCTGATAGTCTGGTTGGTCACGTCACATCACACACATGCTGATCTATAACCTGACCTGCCATCAGAATGGTCACCATTCTTCCCTCCCCTCCCCACCTTGTTTATCTCTTCTGCTCACACCTAATTGGGCTAGAGTAAAGCATGGCATCGTTTTTACATCCATAATATGATACTTTATCTGTCTTTGCATTATTGTGTGACATGTGAAGTTGTCAATAATTTGCATGATGGGTAAACTGTATATATTTAGAGCTTTAATATCTTTTTTAAACTTAAGGCAGCGAGCTGGCAGAAACGTTAGCACGCCGGGCGAAATGCTTACTGGTATTTCATCTGTCTTTACATTCTGAGTTCAAATTCCGTCGAGGTCAACTTTGCCTTTCATCCTTTCAGGGTCGATTTAAATAAGTACCAGTTACGCACTGGAGTCGATATAATCGACTTAATCTGTTTGTCTGTCCTTGTTTGTCCCCTCTGTGTGTAGCCCCTTGTGGGCAGTAAAGAAATAAGAAACTTTAGCATGCCAAGCGAAATGCTTAGCAGTATTTTGTCTGTCTTTACGTTCTGAGTTCGAATTCTGCCAATACTTCTGGAGCACTGCCTTTAGTCAAACTAATCAACCCCAGGGCTTATTTTTTGTAAGCCTTGTACTTATTCTATTGGTCTCTTTTGCCAAGCAGCTAAGTTATAGGCATATAAACACACCAGCATTGGTTGTCAAGCAATGGTGCAGGGAACAAACACTGACACATAAATATATACATATATATATATATGACGGGCTTATTTCAGTTCCACCTACCAAATCTATTCACAAGGCTTTGGTTGGCCCGAGGCTATAGCAGAAGACACTTGCCCAAGGTACCACGCAGTGGGACTGAACTTGGAACCATGTGGTTGGGAAGCAATCTTCTTACCACATAGCCACTCCTGCACCTATATATATTGATTTTCTTAATGAATAGTGCTTATAATTGTTCCCTTAGATAAAAGAAAGCTGTTCCAATCAATCAAAACATCGTGATTGATAAAGAGTAAACAAACACCTTGGGTAGGGGTGAGCATGAATTTTCCTCAGCTCAAAAGTCATATAGGAAGAAGGTTGGTTTTGCTGATGCAGCATAAAGTGTTTTAATGCTTGTAAGCAAAAGAATTGTGCCAGTCACAGCTTCTTATATCCCAGCAACTTGATGCACGTCTTAGAAGATTAAGTTTCAAATGTTTTTTTTCGGTTTGACTTTTTGTCTATTCCAATACATTCGTGTGTGTGTCACTTTTGCATCTATTTTGTGATGTTATGGGTTGGTCCCACTTTATCTGGCAGACCAACAGAGAATATAGTCTATCTTATTGGGTAGGTTAGGTCTTTTTGGCATGCATGCACACACACACACACACACACACACACTCTCACACATGCAAATGTGCATGTGTGCAGATGCATGCAGCCAAGTGACAAAGAAATGGGTTTTGTAAGCATGAGGTTTGTGAATTATGTGCATAGCATATTATTTACATTGTTCTAATTGAAGTGTCTTGTATAACATGAAGACTGTAACTAGCAGGACTTTATTTCAAGTCCTAAGTGCAGACGTGGTTAATAAGAGTCTGGTTTCATCTGTGGTTTCAGGTTTTGTCCCATTGCACAGCACTTTCAGCTAATGTCTTCTGCTGTAGCCCTGGACCAACTAAATGCTTGTAAGTGGATAGAAATTGAAAGAAGCTGATCATACATGTGTGTGTGTGTGTGTGACTGTGTATTCGAGTGGGTGCTGAAAAGTTCCTGGCTTTGGATAACAGTAAATGCAGGAGGATCTATTATGATTTCATTCAGCACATTTCTCTCACCTATTGACACACTTATTGCAGTGGCCCTTCAGTTTTTCTAAGCCCTGTTAAAGAACTTGGAATGCTGGGCCTCCAACCAGGGCTTTAGTAATACCTTTAAACCCAGGAACTTTTCAGCACCCCACCCCTTCCTCTGTGTGTATGTGTTTGTACCTTTGTCTAGACATCATATGATGGTTGTAAATGAGCATCCTTGTCATACAAGCAAAGTTGTTCATTTCCAGTCTTGTGTGAAAACTCTGTCTGACCATTCGGAAATATTACCTTGCTTGGAAACAGGTGAGGGTTTGCAATAGGGAGAGCATCTGGCTGTACAAAATCTGCCTCATCAAATTCCATCTGACCCATGCAAACTTGGGACAGTGAACTATTGGTAGTTTTCGCTTTTATGCTCCCTATCTTATTTACTCCAGTCTCAAGATCCTTAGGCTTTTGACAGAGGTCTTCACCTTATTCCAGTCAACGTTTTGTTGGAAAAGTTTTGAGGTGTCTATCATAGCAGACATATTTATATCTGGGCACTTCCTTGACCATCTTGTCTGTCTGAATCAGCATGTCTCTGATTGATTCTACTCAGACTATTTTCTTGCTGTTCATGGACTCTGTTCACTATGTGTGTGTGTGTGTGTGTCTGTGTATACCACTTTTTATTCACATTCATCTTAAAGTGTCCACATTATTGCCCACTGGATATGACTGCCAAGTCAATCACGTCTCTGAATGATCTTGGACTTGGTAAGGGCTAGGCAGCTGGGAATGATGCGAACGTCTTTCATTGTACTGACTGCGCAGTCAGCACCTAGCATGGCTCGACAGCAAAGCAAACCAGACTGAAAGCCAGCAATGGCTCAACCTCAGGGCTAAAAGCCTTCAAACAGGTACACTTGCACTCACCTACACACATGCTTGTCCTTACACTTTTGTTCACTCTTAACACATAAATTTGTACACATACACATGTGCGTGTGTGCACACACACATATACACATCCACAACAATACCTACATACAGGAAATATATATCTTCTATACCCAGATCTTTGCAAACAATTATCAATTTAATTTTCATTTCAGAAAATGTTTTGTGCTTTACTTATTTATATATAATAAATATATATATATATGTGTGTATGCGTGTGTGTTATACACACATGTATATGTATGTATATATATGTGTGTGTGTATGTATATGCACATGAATTAATTAAAACAAAAGCATTATATATATGTATGTATGTTTGTGTTTTATTGTTTCTTTTAGATGCTGTTTTTGTTTAATTTCTAATGTAATTTGAGCAACCAAATGAATATTTTAAGTCAGAGGCTAGGGAAGAATGAGGGCAAGTTTTGTTGTTGTTGTTATTAGTTGTTGTTGCTGCTGCTGCTTTTTTGAGGGATTATCTTCCCTTGAACCCTACATCCCTGCTGCCACTACACTAATTTGCTTTATCTAATTTCACTCATTGCGCTGCGACCATGCTGGGGCACCTCCTTTAGTGGTTATCGACTCAGTTATATCACCCCCACCCCCCTCTTCCCCTAGTACCTGAGTGTATGGTATTTATTGGGATCTAATTGTCAAACCTCTAGAGTTAAGGTCTGTCATACAGTGGGGTACAGTCTTATACGGAAGCACAAATACAGACATGGACACATGCGTGTGTGTGTGTGTGTTTCTTGGACTTCTGCATAGTTTCCATCTACCAAATTCCATTTACAAAAATATCTTTCAGCCCAAAGCTATAGTAGAAGACAATAGATACACACACACACACAAGGTGGTGTCCAGTGGGATCAAAATTAGAACAATGTAGTTGTGAAGTGAATTTCTCATTCACCATATGACACACACACACACACACACGCGTGCACGCACATACACACACACACACACACACCATCATTATCATCGTTTTAATTAATGTCCATCATTCCATACTTGCATAGATCAGATGGAATTTGTTGGGACAGATTTTCTGTGGCTGGATGCCCTTCCTGTCACCAACCCGCTTCTGTTTCCAAGTAAGGTAATATTTCTCCATGGCCAGACATGTGATTTATGGAAGACTGGTTTACAATCATCATGTGATGTCAGGACATGGATATGTTCACACACACACACACACACACACACACACACAGCAAGCTTCTTTCAGTTTTTATCAACTAAATCCATTCACAAGACTTTGGTCAGCCCAGGGCTGTAGTAGAAGGGACTTGCCCAAGGTGCCATGTAGGACTGAACATGAGACTATATGAAGACTCTTCTGAAGGTGGTGAGCTGGCAGAAACGTTAGCACACTGGGCGAAATGCTTTGTGGTATTTCATCTGTCTTTACATTCTGAGTTCAAATTCCACCAAGGTCAACTTTGCCTTTCATCCTCTTGGGGTCGATAAATTAAGTACCAGTTGTGTACTGGGGTTGATCTAATTGACTGAGCCCCTCCCAAAAAATTTTGGGTCTTGTGCCTCAAGTAGAAAAGAACATATATATATATATATATGTTGGGACAAGCGAAATCATGATGGCACCTGTGCCCAGTGTCGCCTTCCTGGCACTTGTGCTGGTGGCACGTGTAAAGACATTCAAGCAAGATCGTTGCCAGTGCCGCTGTACGTAAACAACATTACTTCTCGCTTCTACTATGAGCTCTAAAAGGTCACAGGACATATCTAAATCTCTAGAATTAGGAGTATATTAATTTCTGTCTGTCTCTGTCTTTCTGTCTGTCTGTCTGCCTCCCTCTTTCTCTCTGCCTGTCTGTCCCTCTTTCTCTCTGCCTGTCTGTCTTTGTCTTTCTCTCTGTCTGTCTGCCTCCCTCCTTCTCTCTGTCTGCCTCCCTCTTTCTCTCTGCCTGTCTGTCCCTCTTTCTCTCTGCCTGTCTGTCTCTGTCTTTCTCTCTGTCTGTCTGCCTCCCTCCTTCTCTCTGTCTGTCTGCCTCCCTCTTTCTCTCTGTCTGTCTGTCCCTCTTTCTCTCTGCCTGTCTGTCCCTCTTTCTCTCTCTGACTGACTTCAAATAAATACCAATGTTAGACTGAAGAACTTTCAACTTTGACTTACTTGATGGGGGGGGGGGAATGGCCAAATGGTCAAGACATTAAGTGCTGGGACTTGGGGAGCAAATGCTTTGTTTAGCATAGTGTCAGGTCATCGTCAGGTTGGGTGGATGGGAATTCTTAATGAAGGCCTGTGAAATAGAATGTACATGTTCTTGGGTAACAGATTAAATTCATTGCATGGTTTAATGCCACCTGCTCCTTGGGCCCCCTTTTTAGCTGAATTCATTTTCTTACAAGCATGCAAACCAGGTCTCTGGTGTGAGGAAAACTTGATTTTGATATGCACTGCTTCCTACTGCAGCCCCATACTATTAGAGGGTACTGCTTCTGATTGTGAAAACCCACAACCCCTGTGACCCCACAGCAAATCACGGCCCCCAACCTCAACCAATGACACACAATGTGACCTACAGCAACCCACAACCCCACGACAGTCCTTCAGCTTAAGACCGCCTCATCAGTATCAAAGACCCTGCATATAGTCATAGCCACGACGCTTCCTCCTGTCACTGAACAGAAAATTATAATCCAAAACTGGTTTATAATATGTTCAGAGGTGCACAGCGTGGTGCTATTCAATGTAAGAAGCGCATGGGTTTTTTTTTTTTCATGTTGTCACTCTAATAAGTATTGTTTTGAAAGCTTTTTTAATCACATTTTTCATTTTTTTTTTTTTCCTCCTAAAATATGTGTTCTTTCATCACCATTGTCGTTGTTATTATTTTGATGTCCACTTTTTCCATGCTGAAATAGGTTGAATGAGATTGAGTGAAGCAGTGTACTCTAGCTGGTTGTTCTTCCTCTTGTCAGCCTTTTTTTTTTTTGTCCTTTATTTATATTTTTTGGTCTTTTTACGGGCTTCAGTCATTGGACTGCAGTCATGTTGGGGCTTTAGTGGCCAATATTGCACCTTTTACACTATCTTCCCTGATGATTTGTTTTCAGTCATGAAGGAGTAGCCAAACATTTTGGAAATGTTGATAGAAGGTTGGTGCAAAGGTTTTCCTATAAATTCTATGAGCAATATACTTCAGACTTTAAGAATAGAATTCTTGAGAACCAGAAATGAAATGAAAAGTGTAAGCTTGAAGCATGTGTTATCACACGTGTTATTCACAAAGATTTTTAAACAGAAGAATATAAGGATGTGCATTGTTTTCAAACTTTCATTTCATATTTCAAAAAATATTCAAACAATTGATATTTCAGAAGAAAATCTGGCTTGGTTTACCAGCTGATGTTTGGAAATGAATAGCTCTGAATCAGTCTTTCAGTTATAATGCATTAAATATACTCTATATTTGGTAATTCAACAACATATATATTACACTCTCAGAGTGGTTGGCGTTAAGAATGGCATCCAGCTGTAGAAACCATGCCAAATCAGACTGGAGTCTAGTGCAGCCTTTCAGCTTACCAGCCCTGGTCAAACCATCCAACCCATGCCAGCATGGACAACGGATGCTAAATGATGATGATGATATATAGAAATATCACGTAATTGGATGGCTGTTCACTCTTCTAAGTTCTTGTGCTCTTTTCCATCCTGCAGGAGGCTTAATACCCACCCTGTTCACCTTATTGGCTTGGTGGTGTTGTCGCTTTTGTTGCCATCAGCTGAACTGTGCAACAGATTGTATTGGGTTACATGTTACCAGTGGCACTCAACAGCACCTTTCCTATCTTGCGGGTTATTTGGCAATCTCACTTGTGTAAGGGGCACTTTTGATCCCCATTTCTGTCAAGTAGTTGGTTACCAGGATGGAATTGTGACAAGCAATTTTTAGTTGGCCCTAACAAGCAGTTTTTAGTAGGGTATGTTCAGAGTGTTGTTACTGTTGTTTCCTTCAATCGAGAATTAAAGTGTTGGCAGGTCAACTTATTAGATGTATGAAAATGATATGCTAAAATTACAATAACGTCGGACAATTGTTACTGCTTCTCCTAAAAAAAAAAAGAATTGTCAATACCTCTTATTTGATCATAGGTCTCCATTTATTCTGAGGTTAAATAATAACATGGTCTTGGACATAAACCAAGGAGAGCTCTTTGAATTTCATTATTAGAAGACTGCCCTTGTAGTAGATAAATGTTCTGCTAAGCAACATCCTGCCATGTCTAATTAGGAACCGTGTTTAGAGCCTGAACCATAACGCGCTCAAAACGAGACAGCCTAGAATACCAAGTTACAACCAACTAGCAAAAGTGCATTGAAAGTGTGCATCTGGACATTGCATATTCATAAATCTCTAATATGAGATTTATTCCCTCCTACTGTCTGTTTGCCTGTCTGTCTTCATGAAGAAAATAATTTATGGCAAAACTGATCTAAGTTATATCTTTGAAACAAAAAAGGTTGCAGCTATATGATACATTGCAAATACTGGGGCCATTCTGAATCTATACAGGCAGGCATGACTGTATGGTTAAAAAGTCACTTCACAAGCATGTAGTTTTGGGTTCCATTTCACTGCATAGTACTTTGGGCATATTTCTTCTATTACAGCCCCTAAAGCCTTGTAAGTGGATTTGGTTGTTGGAAACTAAAAAAAAAAAAAATAAATAAATGGTGTGTGTGTGTTAGGAATTTTGTATTTCCTTCTTGTCTCCATGTGAGTTTCACTTGACAGTTGTCACCAATGGCTTCATTAAGTGTCAGCTGCTTGCAGTCCACTACAAAAGCATATCCAGGGTTTCTTGACATGTTGCACAATCTTTGTAAACAAAAGGCTTGTTTCAGTGTCATTTGTTTCCACTTCTCCACATAACCATGTCCAGGCTGTTTGTTGTTTGATAGACTGGGAGATTACTATATCACTGGGAAACGGGTGGGTGCTGGTGACAGGAAAGGAATCTGTTATTAGAAAACTTTGCACTAACATGCACTCATCTGACCCACGCAAGTATGGGGAAAATAGACATTAAAACAATGCTGATGGTGAAAGTAAGGTGATTGAATACTTGAATGTCACGAGGAACTTCTTGTTTGCCACACTAATGCAGACATACATACAAGCATAAATAGCATACATGCACACACCTATAATTTCACATGATGGGCTTCCTTACACTTGCATCTACCAAATTTCATTCACAGCATATTAACAAACCCAAATTTATGGAAGAAAATATTTGGCAAAGGTGCTGCACACTGATATCAAACTTGATGTCATGCAATTTGCACAAATAACATCTTAACCACATGACTATTCTTGTGCCCAGTTATGTGTGGAGCTGGCACTCCCTCAGTTACGATGACAAGGGTTCCAGTTGATCTGATCCCTGGATCTGCCGACTTGTGAAATTAACATGCAAGTGGCTGAACACACACGTACCCTTAATGTAGTTCTCAAGGATATTCAACATGACACAGAATACTGACCCTTTGAAATACAGGTACAACTCGCTTTTACTGGTTGAGTAGACTGAAGTAATGTGAAATAAAATGTCTTGCTTAAGGACACCACAACATGTATTATGTATTTTGTGTAGAACAAATCATTAAAGTTAATGATTGCACTCCCTTCGTTACAGGAATGTTTTTAATTAAATAAAATTAAACTTTTGGTACTGTCAACATTAAGTTGGCCCAGGGAAATATTTAATAGAAGCATTTAGGGCTGGATGCTCTTCTTATCAATGACCTTTACCTGTTTTAAATAAGGGATTTTTTTTTATTCCAAAGGTCTTATTCCAAAGTGCAAAGTGGCTGGTCATAATGTCAACGTGGACTGTGGAAATCCTCACCAATTAGCTTAACTGGCAACAAGCAGGAAACCTCATTCATATAGTTTACACACACACATATATTGGTGTGTGTATGGGTTTCCTTCAGTTTCCCCCTCCAAATTCTTTCACAAGGCATTGCTTGGTTCAGGACTATAGTGCAGACAATCACCAAAGGTATCATCAGTTAACATCTGTTGTCCAAGCTGGCATGGGTTGGACGGTTTGACCAGAGCTGGTAAGCTGGTATGTGTGTGTGTGTGTATTCACTTATTCATTCTTTTATTAATGTTAAGTCAAATGTTTCTTGCTTTGAATAACAATGCAGGACAAAGAAGAAATGGTGCACACATCAAAGATTATACACCTCACTTATTGGTTTTATGCCATTGTTTCTTTCTCATACATATGAATCTTTTGTTATGTATAAATGTATTTTCCTTCCAAAAGGTTTTACTTACAGCTGTTAATGGTTCAACTACTTTTTATTTTTTTTAATCCTGTTTTCTCTCAAATTAGCAAGTCGTTTTGCCAATCTTTATATTAAATAAGTCTTAACTTGCTTCTTATGTTGTCAACACCATCTGGTGGTATCGGTGTAATGCAATATTGGCTATAAAATGCTGACTTTATTTATGTTTTGACAACCTCTTTCCTTCTTGCACTTGTTTACAAGATCAATGCTAAAATGTTGTTTTGTGTTAACACAAACGTATTCAGTCAACTTTATTGACATTCTAACAATTTTTTGTGTTAATGATTAAATGTCACATTTCTTGATGACAGTCTCTCTCTTAACTATTTATTATTATTATTATTATTATTATTATTATTATTATTATTATTATTAAGGTGGTGAGCTGACGGAATTATTAGCACACTGGACAAAATGCTTAGCGGTGTTTCACCTGTCACAATGTTCTGAGTTCAAATTCCTCCGAGGTTGACTTTGCCTTTTATTCTTTTGGGGTCAATAAATTAAGTAGCAGTAAAACACTGGGGTCAATATAATCAGCTAGTCCCATCCCCCCAAAATTTCAGGCCTTGTGCTTTCAATAGAAAGAATTATTATTAAGACGGTGAGCTGGCAGAACCGTTTGCACGCCAGGCGAAATGCTTAGCATTATTTCATCTGCTGCTACATTGTGAGTTCAAATGCCGCTGAAGTCAACTTTGTCTTTCATCCTTTCAGGGTCGATTAAATAAGTACCAGTTATACACTGGGATCAATGTAATTGACTTAATCTTTCCCCCAAATTTCAGGCCTTGTACCTTTAGTAGAAAGGATTATTATTATTATTATTAAGGTAGCAAGCTGGCAGAATCGTTAGCATGCTGGGCAAAATGCTTAGTTGTGTTTCGTCCATCTTTATCTTCTGAGTTGAAATTCCACCAAGGTTGACTTAGCCTTTCATCCTTTCGGGGTCAGTAAATTAAGTAGCAGTGAAACACTGGGGTCAATGTAATCAACTACTCCCCTCCCCAAAACCTCAGGCCTTGTGCCTTTAGTAGGAAGGATGATTATTATTATTATTATTATTATTATTATTATTAAAGCAGCGTGTTTGCAGAATCGTTAGCAGACCAAACAAAATGCTTAGTGGCATTTCGTCCATCTTTACGTTCTGAGTTCAAATTCTGCTGATGTCAACTTTGCCTTTCATCCTTTCTGGGTCAATAAAATATGTACCATTTGAACACTGGGGTTGATGTAATTAACTTGATCCCTCCCCCAAAATTGCTGACTTTGTTCCCAGATTTGAAACCAATATCTACAATGAGCTGTAAAAATCTATCTGGGCTTTAGTGGCATTTAGGTACAGAAGGTGAAACACCACAGCTAAATATTTTATTGGACACTTTCACAATTCTGTCAATCCACTGTGAATACTACTAAGACCAACATTGCAGAAACTGTTTGGGAACTGCTCTGTGGTTGCTCAAGAGAGTTTTAGAGTTAGGGTTAGGGTTTGGCAAAAATACTCATAACCCTAAAACCCTAACCCTAAAACCCTAAAGCTAAAACCAGTACAAATGCACGAACAATGTGATAAATAACAGTACCACTGATAGTTGTTGTTGACAAACAACGGCAGTAATTTTATTCAAGGGAAAAGATCCTATTACACCACTAGAACGTGTTGTTTACATTCCACAGCAGTAATTGTTTTCACCTCAATAGACGTCAGTGATTGGTTGAAATTACCTGAATATGACAACTTTTAACATGAAATAACTTCGAATATAAGAATTTTTCTCTGTTCTATAAGACAAAATATACAAGTATACGAAGTGGCGCCCGCCAAATCAGAAAAATCCAAAGTACAGCTTTTTCACATACTTTATGCCATGCTGATTCTGCTTGAGAGCTACACTAAGGCTATACATATCTGTGGAATACTCAGTCAGTTACACATTACTTTAGGAGCAGGTAATTCAGGTGATTGGACAGTTGAATAGTCATTGGACAAAACCACCACGACCCTTTCCATGATCACAACCACCCTCACCACTACCATATCCCTTTCCTTATCTGTCAAGGCTTACCAGGCTTTTACACAGGGTAATAAATAAGTGATGATGTTTGCCTCAGCTTGTCGATCACTTTCTCTAGTGTCCTTATTACTTTATGTAGGTCTAGTGCTTTGCTTTCCTTTTGTTTTTGTCCTTAAAGTGCTTCAACCACCCTATTTCTGACTCCAATGTTGTAACCCTCATTGTTTCTCTTTTGATACCAACCAGCCTAAGATTGCCTCTGATTCTATTATACAACCTTCCTGATTTGAAATGACCTAAATTAAAGCCCTTTTTGTCTAAAACATTCTGAAGCATTTGGCTGTACTGGGTTTACATAGCTTTCATTGTATATAAAACAAAAACATTAAAAAAGAAAAAAATGCTAAACTGAAAAAAAGAAGGGACGAAATGTAAGTAAATGAAACACATACCTGTACAATAGTGTGAAGTAATGCAAATGATCAGTGTCCACAAAATCAATGTTTATACCTGTGTACTTGTGTGTGTGTGTGTGTGTGTGTGTGTGTATATAAATATATGTACACACACACACGTGCACTGCCATACTCACGTGTGTCTGTTTTTGACTTGTTTTGTTCATTGGATTGCAGCCATGCTTTAAACATTTCCTCATTCTGTCCCTTTCTGCAATAAATGTTACATTCTCTCTTTCTTTTTTTTCTTCTTTCCATTGTAGAATATTCTTTCTGGAGACTTAACATGCCAGTTGGAGACCATGGCCACTCAAGCAACTCGATATTGGATTCCTTTGTGACACCTAAACTATTCCACAGTTTAAAATTCCCCTCTGTGCGAATGACGCGCTCAAATTCAACATTAAGCCGAGAGGAATCTTGTGAAAAGGTCGGACTGCTGAACTTAAGAGCCTTTATCTTCCTTTTACTATGGTATTTTTTCAGTTTTTGCACTTTGTTTCTCAACAAGTACATTCTCTCAACGTTAAGCGGCGACCCCACCTTGTTAGGTGAGTAAATTAATTTTTTTTATTTCCGTTTTCCTTTTATCATTTACTTGTTTCGATCATTTAACTGTGGTTGGACTGGGGCACCGCCTTGAAGGGTTTTAGTTGACCAAATTGACCCCAGAACTTATGTTGTTTTTTAAGTCTGGTACCAATTCTATCAATCTCTTTTGTCAAACGACTGTTATGGGGATGTAAACAAACCAACTCTGGTTATCCATAGGTAGGAGGGCAAACACTGATATCACACACATACATACACATATATCAATGTAATGGGTTTCCACACAATTTTCGTTTACCAAATTTACTTACAAAGCATTGTTTGGGCCAGAGCCACAGTAAAAGACACGTGCCCATGGTGCCACGCAGTTGCACTGAACCCAAAACCACATGACTACAAAGAAAGTTTCTTAACCACACAGCCATGTTTGTGGGTATAGTTAATTTCGTTTGTATGAAACCCTTTAAAAAATATGCTTATGCTACCCAATTTCATTACTGCCAAAAGCGATGCTCCAACAAGAATCTTAAACATGGTGGCTTGAATTAAGTAATTAAAACAAATCTCTCAAAACATGTAGGATTAAGATGTGTGGCGCTATGAAGTTCTTAAGATCTGTCTACCTCTGTGAAACTGTATTATGTGTCCTCCACCCATACATTAGATTGATCCACTCCCACCAAGTGAACCAAAATTTCCTCACATCATTTATCTCTCCTGGCTAATCTTGCAGCCTAATCCCCCCTCCTTGTCATCTCTCTTTCTTTTACCCTCCTCCTCATCCTCCCTTCAAATGTATCACTACTATTCTTTTGCTCTCCCCTCCACCTACTCTCTTCTACATCTCTCCTCCCTAATTCTGGACTCCTCAGTCATTACCCTTCAACCCAACCCAACATTTATACTGTTGTAGGCTACCTCCCCTTCCCCTCATTTTCTGCTCCCTTTACAATCTTGCAATAGCCCCCAACTACCCACTTCTGTGCACTTTGTTCCTTGAGGGTCAGCTGGACGTATCTTCTATCCATTTCTTCACAGCTCCTACAGATCATCCCCTCTTGCCTCTACTAAATGTGAGTAACCATGCAGCTCTTCTACAGGAACTCGCTCTGCTCCTGCTTTCATACCTCATACTTTTGACCCTTCATCCCCTAGCATTAAACCAATTCCCCCTTGGGGTTTGTAGTCTTGCAAGCTGCATGACAACCTCAAGAGTGCTGGTGGCAAGAGAAAGGTACCCAGTCCATGCAGTAAAGTGGTTAGCATTAGGAAATGCATCTTACCATAGAAACCATTCCAAAGCCGACTTTGAAGCAGGATGCAGTTCTTGGACACGTTGGATCCTGTCAAACCATCCAAACCCCTGCCAGTATGGAAGATGAATGTTAAATGATGGTGATGATGATGATGCAGGATTAATAATTAGAGTTTTTCAAATTCACTTCATCATCTTTGTTCAACACTGTCTTGACTGGTTCATTCTCCAGCTATCTTCAGGGACTCTGATGGATGTCCTCCTAAGCCGGGCTAGAACTCTGCACTTTTGTTTCTAACTCAGAGTTGCTGTGTTCCAAGGAGAAGAATCATAGGCCAAATATCTGGTTCTGTAAATTTTTTTCATATCTTAATGGCAAGCTGCATGTCAAAACCTTAGAAATAAACGGTTCTGGAGCAAATGTATATAAGAAATAAGATTGCCAGAGGTGAACGTAGATTCAGCAGATTAAAATATGGTCAGTCATGGTTTTTTTCATGGAAGACTGGCAGTGAACACCATTGTTTGCATGGCAGTGCTGCCTCCTTATTTGCAACCATCGTGTGATGTCAAGAGAAGATTGTGTGCGCGCGCACACACACACACACACACACACATACATATTCCTTCTACCTACTAGTTTCCTTCTACCAAATCTCAAGGCTTTGATCAGCCTGGGGCTATAATAGAAGACACTTGCCTAAGGTGGCATGCAATGGGGCTGAACTTGAAACCACACAGCCCTGCCTGCCCGCCTGTCTGCCTGTCTGTATATTTAATTATACACCTCAGGAAACTAGTGACAGCAAAGTCTGTGAATCCTTCAGCATTTAAACCAGCTGTAGCCATCCCCAAATTTTCTACCTGTTTTATGTTCTCACTAGCCAGATCTGGCCTCTCTTGCGTGCTCAACATCATCATCATCACTTAATGTCCATTCTCCATGCTCGCATGGGTTGGATAGTTTGACCAGGGCTGGCACGCTGGAAGGCTGAACCAGACTCCATCCCTGATTTGGTATGGTTTCTATGGCTGGATGCCTTTCCTAACACCAACTACTTCGAGAGTGTAATGGGTGCCATTTGTGTGATACCACTATCTGCCACTTGGCTTGATGGGTCTTCTTCTCAAGCACGACATAATGCCAAAGGTCTCGGTCATTGCCTCTGTGAGGCCCAACACTTGAAAGGAGCTTTTCATGTGCCACCAGCATCAGCTACTTTGCATCTGTGAGACCCAATGCTCAAAAGGTGCTTTTTATGTGCCAGTTACATGACACCAGCATTAGCCACTGGCTTGACAGGTCTTCTCAAGCACAGCATATCGCTGAAGGTCTTGGTCACTAGTCATTGCCTCTGTGAGGCCCAAAGTTTGAAGATCATGCTTCACCACCTCATCCCATGTCTTCTTGGGTCTACTTCTACAACAGGTTCTCTCCACAGTTAGAGACCAGCACTTCACACAGCTGTCCTCATCCATACACATTACGTGACCATACCAGTGCAGTCGTCTCTCTTGCACACCACAGTTCATGCTCTTTATGCCAAACTTTTCTCTCAAGACATTTACACTTTGTCGAACATGCACACAGACATTGCACATCCAGCGAAGCATACTGGCTTCATTTCTTTCAAGCCTATGCATGTCCTTGTCTGTCACAGCCCTTGTTTCACTGCCATGTAGCATAGCTGTTTGCACACAGGCATCATGCAATCTGCCTTTCACTCTGATGGGGAAGCCGTTTGTTGCCTGCAGAGGTAGGAACTCTCTGAATTTTGCCCAGCCTAATCTTATTCTCACAGCATCTACCTCTGCTACTAACTTGATCACCTAGATAACGGAAGCTATCTACTACTTCTAGCTTACTCCCTTGGCAGTTGATGGAGTCTATTTTCTGTACATATCTGGTGTTTATTATACCTGTGCATCTTCCATGACGGGCTTCTTTCAGTTTCCATCTACCAAATCCATTCACAAGGCTTTGGTTGGTCTGGGTTATTATTTTAAAACACTAAGGCAGCAAGATGGCATAATCGTTAGTGCATTGGACAAAATGCCTTTCAGCACCTCATCTGTCCCTACGCTCTGAGTTCAAACACAAACAATTGCATCATTGAAATCTCAAAGCTATGAGATAATGCATGCTTAATTCAAACCCATGTGAATGCATAAGCTTTATATTTGACAGAATAATTTGAATGGTAAAGGGTTAAGATATACCTTATGAGTCACTAAACCATACACATCAGCTAACTCACTCACTCACTCTCATTTGTTCTCATTCTTTCACGCTCTAAAATCTATTTACAAAGCTGTTGTTATTTTAGAAAGGGTGTGGACACTTAAAGAAAACTTTTCTTCTTTTTCTTTCAGGCAATTTTTTTTTTTTTTCTTGTTGGTGTGCAAAATCACTTTGCATTCAAACTGAGAGTCATGTCTGGATGACTGTCAAGTCGAAATCAATAAAAATATTTTGTTTTTTTTCTATGTTTTGAAAATGAACTCGGAACCATCAAAGTATCAAAACTTTTCCTCTTTCCTATCCAAACAAAAGAGAGATCACTGTGCAATTGCACATTTTATGTATACACCATATTTGCACCACATGTTGCTTGTTACATGGAAACAGCATCAGCTACTTTGCATCTGTGAGACCCAATGCTCAAAAGGTGCTTTTTATGTGCCAGTTACATGACACCAGCATTAGCCACTGGCTTGACAGGTCTTCTCAAGCACAGCATATCGCTGAAGGTCTTGGTCACTAGTCATTGCCTCTGTGAGGCCCAAAGTTTGAAGATCATGCTTCACCACCTCATCCCATGTCTTCTTGGGTCTACTTCTACAACAGGTTCTCTCCACAGTTAGAGACCAGCACTTCACACAGCTGTCCTCATCCATACACATTACGTGACCATACCAGTGCAGTCGTCTCTCTTGCACACCACAGTTCATGCTCTTTATGCCAAACTTTTCTCTCAAGACATTTACACTTTGTCGAACATGCACACAGACATTGCACATCCAGCGAAGCATACTGGCTTCATTTCTTTCAAGCCTATGCATGTCCTTGTCTGTCACAGCCCTTGTTTCACTGCCATGTAGCATAGCTGTTTGCACACAGGCATCATGCAATCTGCCTTTCACTCTGATGGGGAAGCCGTTTGTTGCCTGCAGAGGTAGGAACTCTCTGAATTTTGCCCAGCCTAATCTTATTCTCACAGCATCTACCTCTGCTACTAACTTGATCACCTAGATAACGGAAGCTATCTACTACTTCTAGCTTACTCCCTTGGCAGTTGATGGAGTCTATTTTCTGTACATATCTGGTGTTTATTATACCTGTGCATCTTCCATGACGGGCTTCTTTCAGTTTCCATCTACCAAATCCATTCACAAGGCTTTGGTTGGTCTGGGTTATTATTTTAAAACACTAAGGCAGCAAGATGGCATAATCGTTAGTGCATTGGACAAAATGCCTTTCAGCACCTCATCTGTCCCTACGCTCTGAGTTCAAACACAAACAATTGCATCATTGAAATCTCAAAGCTATGAGATAATGCATGCTTAATTCAAACCCATGTGAATGCATAAGCTTTATATTTGACAGAATAATTTGAATGGTAAAGGGTTAAGATACACCTTATGAGTCACTAAACCATACACATCAGCTAACTCACTCACTCACTCTCATTTGTTCTCATTCTTTCACGCTCTAAAATCTATTTACAAAGCTGTTGTTATTTTAGAAAGGGTGTGGACACTTAAAGAAAACTTTTCTTCTTTTTCTTTCAGGCAATTTTTTTTTTTTTTCTTGTTGGTGTGCAAAATCACTTTGCATTCAAACTGAGAGTCATGTCTGGATGACTGTCAAGTCGAAATCAATAAAAATATTTTGTTTTTTTTCATTGTTTTGAAAATGAACTCGGAACCATCAAAGTATCAAAACTTTTCCTCTTTCCTATCCAAACAAAAGAGAGATCACTGTGCAATTGCACATTTTATGTATACACCATATTTGCACCACATGTTGCTTGTTACATGGAAACAACTTAAACGGTCACAGCTGCTGTTGCTACTACTACTACTATTACTACTACTGTTATATGTATGTATTGAGTATGTGTATAAATGGTTATTGCTGCTACTACTACCACCACCATTGTCATATGCACTTGTGTGTGTGTGTGTGTGTGTATGTGTCTGAATTGTGTTACAAATCATCATCATTGTTACATGAATTGGCAAAATTGTCAGGGTCAGGCAAAACACCGTGCCGATTTCAAATCCTGCCGAAATCAGCTTTGCTTTTCACCCCTCCAGGGTCAATAAAATAAAGTACCAGTCAGGTGCTGCAGTAGGTTTCACCCTTTCGTTACCAGATCTCTATTGTAATACTTCTTTGTTTCACTTGTTTTCTTAAAAATAATGAATTTAGTAAAATAAATTTGTCATTATTGAGCTGGTGTTTGAAACATAAATTAAAACAAGGGGTTTGTGTCATAGAGTAAAGAGTGGTCTTAGACAAGTTGCTGTCAAAAGGGTTAATCATCTGACCCCTTTTTCGTTAAATTTGTGACTCTGTGCCTATGTTAGACACAACAGATATGAAACTAAGGTACTGAACCATGGATAGCATAGTCAGCAGATCAAACTTTATTGCAGGTAATGTGTATGTGCTGTTTATTGAGAATAAACATCGTTTATTGAGAAATATACCTGTCTGACAAATTTGTTTCTCACCTGTTTGATGAAGATAAAGTTTCATTTACATTTGATAGTTCAGCAATTAGGAGATGGGGAAATATAACTCTCTTAAAAAAAAAAAAAACAATGAAAAACGAAAACAGACCAGAAACAATTTACTCTCCCAACAGAAACCCATCCCACTTTATAATAATGGTTGACGTAACCTAGTTTCTAGAGAAGTGTTTACTATGAAAGGTAGGTGAAAATGGTTATCAGGTCTTAATAAATTAGTTAACTGTAACGTAGAGCAGGCGTTTTTGTATCCAAGGGCAGAATCTCAAAGCCAGAGCCTTTGCCTTTCTTGCCATGGTTGATAGAGATAAGGACTGGTTTTATTTTGAAGTCAGCTGTATTTATCATTACCCACCCAGTTGAGCTGACATATTTGTGGCTCTTCACTGTTGTTGTGTGAATGCTGGTGACTGAGTAGTCAGGTGTTGCTCACACACTATCACAAGATCACTGTTGTGTGTTGTGTTTTGGAGTGAAGGCACTTCATTTCACTTTGCTGTAAATGAATGAACTTGGGACTGGCTGTCGTCCCATTCAGCAGAGATGTTGTGATGATTTCATCACTTCCACACTATGGGAATCAGGTAACTGGCTCCATGAGGTCTAGGGCTCGAGACAGTCATGTGTAGGGGGGTTTTTTTGTTTTTTTTTTTTCCCCATAGTTGTTGTAAGAGGTTATTAGGTTTCTTCACTTTCTGAAACCAGATCTCTTTGAAGTACAGCCTGAATTTAAAAGTACATTTTATCTTTTATTTGCTTCAGTGATGAGGTTGGGGGCCATGCTGGGGCGCCACTTTTGGGAATTTTAGTCAAATAAATCAACCCAGTTTTAAAAAAAAGATTTTTTTTATCTATATATTTTTAAAGCCAATCCTCTAAGTTATGGGGTCATAAACACCAGCATCATTTGTTAAGCAGTGGTGGGGGATAAACAGACACATGCACAAACACACACACACACACACACATAATGAGCTTCTTTCAGTTTCCATCTACCAGATCCACTCATAAGGCTTTGGTTGGCTTGAGGGTTATAGAAAACACTTGTTGAAGGTGCTGTGCAATGGGACTGAACCCAGAACCATGTGGTTGGGAAGCAAGATTTTTACCACACTGCCATGCCTATGCTTTGGAAAAGTAAAATGAAGAAAATAAAAGATTGTTAAATTCTTCTTCTCTCCTATATGGTGTATGCATGTGTGTGTGTGTATGCACCCTATGTTGGTTTCTAACATTTGCACAAGGCCAGCAATTTCAGGAGAGGGGTTAAGTTGATTACATCAACCCCAGTGCTCAGCCGGTATTTATTTTATCAACCCTGAAGGGATCAAAAGTAAAGCCGACCTTGGCAGAATTTGAACTCAGAACGTAAGCATTTTTCCTGGTCTGCAACCGATTGTGCCAGGTCCCAACTGTATATACTTATGTATTGCCTTCACTCTTGATGAGGTTGTAGAAGCATTGTTGCGGTATATGACATGTCATGGGCATTTAAAAAAAAAAATTCTGCTGAGACCCATCTCTCTTCAGATCTGAAAACAGCTGATTTCTTTCAGAGAGGCGACAGGAGTTGGGGGTGAGTATTGATCCTAGTATTGGACTGGTACTTGATTAACACACTGAAAGGAGGAAAGGCTAAGCTAACGTTGGCACAATTTGAACTGAAATGTGCAAACAACTGGAATGAATACTACAATTCCATTTATCTGATGTGCTAACAACTCGGTTGACTTCACACCTACATATTTTATCTTCGTCATCGTTTTAACCTCCATTTTTCCTTGCTCACATGTATCAGTCTTATTGAGACAGATTTTACGATAGCTGGATGCCCTTCCTGTCACCAACCCTCACCTGTTTCCAAGCAAAGTAGTATTTCCCCATGGCCAGACCTGTTTTTGCAAAATACTGGAAATGAATGGCATTGCTTGTATGATAGTGACCCACATTTACAACTAGCATGCGATGACAAGGCAAGGAGAGACATACATTCGTACACATACACACACGACACATCTATACATGTACAGGAAGTCTGGTACAGGCTTTGGCCTGGCTGGCTCTTGTGCTACCATCCCACCCATGCTAGCATAGAACACAGACATTAAATAATGATGATATTTGTGTGTGTGTGTGTGTGTGTGTGTATATATATATATATATATATATATACCGGAGTAAGCACAAAATGTGCAACAAGGTGGAAAAAAGAGTACTCAAATACCAGAGGTAGAGTAATATACTTTATTTAAAAGCAGCAGAAATATAACAAAAGACTGTTACTCCGAGTTTCACGTTCCCGTTCATCGGAACGTGAAACTGTCCGATGAATGGGAACATGAAATTCAGAGTAACAATCTTTTGTTATATTTCTGCTGCTTTTAAATAAAGTGTATATATATATATATATATATATATATATATATATACATCACCCATGTCAGCATGGAAGGCAGATATTAAACGATTATGATTATATATATAAAACAAAACCTCATCATCATTGTTTAACATCCGTTTTCCATGCTGGCATGGATTGGACAGTTTTACTGAAGTCTGGAGAGCCAGCAGCTACACCAGACTCCAATCTGATCTGGCAAAGTTTCTACAGTTGGATGCCCTTCTTAACACCAACCACTGCGAGAATGTAGTGGGTGCTTTTTATATGCTATCGGCACAGGAGCCAGTTAGGCGGGCTTAGCATCGATCACTTTCGGCTAGTGCTTTTTACATGGCACCAGCATGGAACCCAGCCAATGGGTTCTGGCATTGGCCATATTCAGTTGGTGCTTTTTAAAATTTTTTGGTATTATTTATTCACCATTACACATGTTTCATCTGCTAATAGGAAGTACAGAGTTTTACATGTTAGAAGTGTAAGGAATTTTACCTTAGGATTTTACCCTACCTACCTAAACTATATATATAATGGACTTCTTTCAGTTTCCATCTACCAAATCCTCTCACAAGGTTTTGGTTGGGTTGGGTTGGGTCGGGGTTATAGTAGAAGATACTAGCCAAAGGTGTCATGAGATGAGACTGAACCTGAAACCATGTGGTTGGGAAGTAAACTTCATACACACACACACACACGTTATGAGTGAGTGTGTGTGTGTGTGTGTGAAACAATACCACACATTATAACAGTATTTAAAATTTTATTTTTGAATACTTGTATCAAGATATTGAAATATAAGAAGCTGTGTCTTACCACACCTTTTTAAAATTTCTTCCAAGTTGTGGGACATTTTATGTTATATTAGTAACTCCGCCCTTCCTCTTAATATGGTGGGGATAACAGACATTTCACCTCTATAGCAAGACATCTCTGCTTGTTCTTCTTCAACACCTGGCATAAAGCCACCCCACTCCACACCTCTCAAATACACTCTCACTCAGTTGAAAGGGCTTTTCTTTTTTTTCTTTTTCTTTCTTTTTTTTTTTTTTTGCTAGTTACATGGTGACCCCCATTAGTGCAGGTAGTATGAAAAACAAAATACCTAGTATGCTCTGTAAAGTGGTTGGTGTTAGAAAGGGCATCATCCAGCCATAAAAACCATGCCAAAGAAGGCGGTGGAGCTCGACATTGTCCTGCAGTTCATTGGATCTTAAACTCTCCAACCCATGCCTGCATAGGAAACTGACGTTTAATGATGATGGTGATGGTGATGGTGATGATGAATTTACTAAAATAATTTTGTTATTGTTAGCTGGTGAGCTGGCAGAATTGTTAGTGTCAGACGAAGTGCATAGGGGCATTTCATTCAGGTCTTTCTGTTCTGAGTTTGAATACTGTTGAGGTCAACTTTTCTTTTCATTATTTTTGTGGTTTGATAAAATAAAATATCAGTTAGATACTGGGGTCAATGCAGTCAACTACTCCCTCCCTTCAAAATTGCTGGTCATTGGCCAGAATTAGAATTTTTAAGCTGGTGTTTGGAACATAAATAGATATGAATTTTTGATGGAAAGTTCTAATTTAGATCACTTCAAATCAGGAAGTTTGTATCGGAGAACCAGAGGTGTTTTGAGTCAGATTGCTTACCCCTAGAAAGTATGAAAAATGGCTAATATTTCCTTCCAACTTCGCTTTTGTTACATTTAATCAAACCCGAAAGAATCCCTCTTAACACATGGCTATGATGCTCCCCTACTACTCCTGCTCATGATCAGAGATGCACATATTGTCAGCTACTAAGGGTCATGCTTGAATGGTGAACATCAAGCAACTGACAAACAAATCTGTGGTATTGAGCAGAGTATATTCTATAACGATATTTCAGCTTCTGCAACTTGGTGCTGAATCTGTCTGAAATGTTATGGAAAATAAGTCAATTTCAAAACACTGATGTGCAGGTGACTAAAGCAGAGTTTGAAGGGAATAGTAGTCCTTTCCTTCGATTTCTAGATTGAAGCAAATAGAAAATAACACTTACTGACCAAAGACAAACAAAATTAAAATTCCGTTACGTAGTGTTTTTATGAGGATTAATAATGGAACAATGAACCACTGAAATTTTATAATAAATGGAATATGTGGCATGCCCCTCATTTTACCTGTTGAAAGTTTAGCACTAAAAACGATTTTCCTTTTATATAAAGAAGAATTTGATTTTTCATTGTTTCTGAGATGTAAGTATGAGTTGCAATAGTGTCCTTACAGATTCTGGTGAATATCTTCTTTTCCAGGATGAAGAGAGAGTAAACCATTGAGTGTAAACTAATTTTAAAAAATTCCAATCGTTATCGTGTAGTTTATGAAAGCTGTTTCAATTCCAGTTACTCTTTTGTTCATTTAAATTCATTTTCAGGGGCCATGCAGATGGTTATGACAACAGTATTGGGGTTTGTACAGATTTATCTCCCTTGCGGCATGTATGTCCCTATACAGCGCGAAGGCAAACCGCCCAATTTCTGGAGGAACATGATAGTTGTTGGGATAATGAGGTAAGAAATTATTATTATAATGATGTACTACTAAAATTATTATTTACTACTACTACTACTAATAATAATAATAATAATAATAATAATAAGGTGGTGAGCTGGTAGAGTTGTTAGCGTGCTGGACAAAATGCTTGGCAGTATTTTGTTCTGAGTTCAAATTCTGCCGAGGTCAACTTTGCTTTTCATCCTTTTGGGTAGTCGATGAAATCAGTACCAGTTACACACTGGGGTCGATGTTATCAACTAGCCCCCCTCCCCCAAAATTTCAGGCCTTGGGCCTCTAGAAAGGATTGTTGTTACCTCCACCTTGGCGAAGCAGATGTATTGTTTTCAGTCATATTTGTTTGTCCATGGACAAGATATCTCAAGAACCGCTGGATGGATTCGGATGAAACTTTCAGGGATGTTTGGCCTCGTAGCTGGCATGAATTGATTAGATTTTGGGATCGAACTGGACAAGGATTCAGGATTGTTTGTTATATTTGCTTTACATGAAGTATTACAATCTCTGATTATCTTCCTTGAGAGCACGCTCATAGTTTCCACATAAATTATGGCGGCGTTTCTGTTTCAAAAGTTTTATTTTCATTTCACTATTATTAATTTTACTTGCGTCTCTTAGTAGAAACTGATGGATAAAGAAATCAAACTACATAAACAAATGGCAGCAAAACCATTCAGAAATTAAATGACACTAACATATTCAGTAACCATAATGAATTTAATTTATCCTCGACAATTTTTAGAGTTCAGCAATATATTCCTATATGACTCTGTCTGTGTGTTGCTAATATTGCTTCTTATACAGTAATTTCCACCCAACCTAAACAGCTCTTTACTCTTTGTTTATTTTCAGATTTGTAACCGTTGTTCTTGGACTTGTTGCTCTAAAGTTTGTGGCAGTATCATTCACAGAGACTATTAAAAGTTCCGCTCCTTTATTCACAGTATTCATATCTTGGGCTTTAATTGGGGAACGAACTGGGTTATACACATTTCTCTCATTAATTCCTATAATGGCAGGACTTGCTCTTTGCTCGGCATATGAACTAAGTTTTAGTATAAAAGGATTTGTAGCAGCATTAGCCACAAATATCACAGAATGGTAAGTCCTTTCTTTTCTGCTCCATGCTATTATTAAAATTTTTTTTTGTCCTGTGTCAAAATTTGTGAACATTGTTGGTTACAGGTTTCCAGTGAGCCAATCTCTAATTCAATACATTTCTGAAAAAGAGAATATGACAAGGGAGTGTTTGTAAGACAATACAGAACAATTATCACAAAGGACTTTTGCTTGAAAAAGCACCTGTTTTTCAGTTTTTCTTGTAAATATTTACCTTTCATTTATAGGCATCAATAAAAGTAATCTATATTCTGTAGTTCTTGAGAAATGATTCCAACAGACATAATTTGAATATTTATAAAGCTGGTGTTCTCAAACTGGGGTTCTGGTAACCCTTGGGAGTGTTAAATGGCATTTCGGGGTATGCAACAAAAGTGTGAAAGTATATACTTTCTTGAAGTTATTTTTGAGAAGGAAATTATTAACTAATTCTAAATAAGTGTATTTTGTTGAGCAGATTAAGATCTTTATTATACTCTATATGTAGATTTAAACCTTTAAGAGATTATAATCAAAGACTATCTCCTCATTTCATGGTGTGCTTTTCATCAGGTGTCAGAAGACATAGCACCCACCAAACAGAAACCTTTGTCGTGATAAGGTCATTATGCAGAATATTCTCAATTCTCTCACAGGATCTGCTAATAGCATTGGCTATTTGATTTATAGTCATTCACCTATCATCCGTCACCATGTGATAAACATGATCTATGTTTTTCTCACTGGTGACACCTGCAAGACGTCGTCCAGACCTTGCTTGGGCCATCTTCAAAGCTCTCTTTCCACTATTGTAGCAAGCATCTCAGCATGAATGTCCTTGGGGGCTAAATCCTTTCTCTGCATGACTTGATAATGCCATTATGTGAAATTTTGTCCATTTTCAAGAGAAGTTGCTACTACTTACTTTTGAAGTCTTCTTTGAACAGTCAGATGTCCATTTTTACCTGGAGAGAAACAAAGCAGTTATTAAGAAGAACAGTTGAAATTAATGCATACAAAATTTCACAGCTTTCACACCATTTTTTGATAGTCAGCCTATGAACTTTTCAGTTTTATATATATATATATATATATATATATATAAACACGGTGGGGCAGGGTGCAAAAGTAGGTATACAGTAAGTACCATATCAGTGTTATAATACTTGATTAAAATTATTATCACATTAAATTAGTTGACCTCATTTTTGATATTTTCACTGCCATTAATCCTAATATTTTTACCGTAACTTTTAATTTTATTTGATAAAAATAAATGAGTATTGTACATTTTTTATTTTGTCATAACTGTATACCTACTTTTGCACTCGCCCTGTGTGTGTGTGTGTGTATATATATATATATATATATATACACATACATATATATGTATTCAGGGACATGTAATGCATTTCTTTTGTATACACATACTCATCTGTATATGCGTATATATGTTTGAGTGTATGTGTCTGTGCTCACTGACATATAAGCTACTTTTATCATTTTATGTATGTCTGAACATGTCTGTATATGCATACATGCACAATATTGAGTGGTTTTATATTGAACATATACATATTATTATTGATATATAATCTACTTTTATTTTATATGTATTTGTATATATATATATATGTGTGTGTGTGTGTGTGTATATATATATATATATATATATTGACCGTTGCCAGTACCGCCTGACTGGCCTTCGTGCGGGTGACACGTAAAAGCACCCACTACACTCTCTGAGTGGTTGGCGTTAGGAAGGGCATCCAGCTGTAGAAACTCTGCCAAATTTAGATTGGAGCCTGGTGTTGCCATCCGGTTTCACCAGTCCTCAGTCAAATCGTCCAACCCATGCCCGCATGGAAAGCGGACGTTAAACGATGATGATGATGATATATATATATATACACACACACACATATACATACATATATACTATATCATTATTTTTGTTTTTTTCTTTCCTCCTTTTAACATCCGCTTTTCCATGTTCCCCTGGGCCAGATGGAATTTGTTGAAGCAGATTCTCTACGGCTGGATGCCTCCTTCCTATCATCAATCCTCTCCCGTATCCTAGTAAGGTGATATTTGCCCATGATTAGACATGATTTCATGGAAAATTGGAAAAGAAATATATATCTTTTGGTTTGTTTGAGGTTTTGAAAAATTTGAAATTATATTGTTGCTATTATGCCAAAGTGTCGTAAGTCCAAAACATTGCTTTTTCAGAAAACATAAAAATAGTTTCACCATTCCATAGCAAAATTGTTGTACTACACTATGGCAATTTTTGATATCTTGGCATCTGAAGCATCTGGAGACAATAGTTTGACCAAAAGAACTGGCTATTGTAAGCAAAAAGAAATATTGGAAAAAACACATTTGGCCAAATTTGGACATACAACACTTTAACATAATAGCAACAATATCTTTTTAAGACTATCAACTATAAATGAATCTATAAATAATAGATTGTAAAATATTGGGGTCACCTGATCCTGTCTTGCATCCCGCTATCATACTTTACTGTCTCTGCATCCTTCAAAACTACGTCTCCTACTTAGTGAAGGGCTCTTGTGTTATGAGGAAAATAGTAGCCATTGCACCCTGTAAAGTGGTTCACATTAGGAAGGTCATCCAGCCATAGAAACAATGCCAAAACAAATATTGGAACTAGATGCAGTCCTTTGGTTCGTTGGATCTTGTCAAACTATCCAACCTATGCCGGTATGGGAAGGACATGAAATGATGATGATAAAGTATTTCTTAGTTGGAAAATAAGCCAACAGAATCCCTCACTGAGATTTGAACCACATGTCTTTCAATCCCTGTAGTTGATTCTGTCCACTTGTTACCCCACCTAAAAGAGGTTTTATCAAACACTTTAATTTAATTTCATTTGCATTCATTTATGTATTTTATTACCCGAGGAGTTGAACCTCATTGAAATGAATTTGCCAATTTGTTTAATGTGTCATCTAGTTCAACACCACCACCACCACTGCCAGCAGGCCCTTTGGTACCATTAGCAGAATTTACTCTGTTACAAGCATTCACACCAAGCCCCCCCCCCCCCATCTGAACATAGTACAATTACCTTTATGCACAGCTTCCTTTAACTGCAACCCTGATAGAATGAGATGATTGGTACAGCTGTTTAGATGCTGATGATTTTGTGCGGCTGAATGGATATTCAACCTATTTTTGCAACTGTGTGTAACACTGGAGGCAAACACATGTTCATGCACATGAAGCAACATCTGATGTCAAATAAGTCTGTCGAATTAGCAATGCCAAATAGGTGGTCCAATAGAGCAAAACGTTTCATACCCACCCATGGGTAGGGTTTTCTTTCTCCTCCTTTTGTCTCCAACAGTCTTGGTGATCCCTGTGCAAAGGTCAAGGATTATTATTGACTTTCCTTCTAAGCCAAAAACGAAAATAGCAATCCCAGGTAAGTAGGGTGTGTTTTGGGTACCAAACCTGCTGACAATAAAAATAAGGATGGATGGTCATGGTAAGAAAGTCAGACACTGACATCATAATCACATTTAATTCAGTTGATTTAGTGGTTGTGTGTGACATCTTGTTTTTGCAGAACTGACTGAGGTGGGGGGGGGGGGGAAATTAATATTTACAACAGCAGCTGTAATAATGATAATAATAATAATAAACTGTCAGATTTATTGATGAATCAAAAATGTTCAATTATTATTGAATTGTAATGATGTTGATTCTAATTACGTTTTCTCATTGTCATCATCCTCACTTTTGTATTCATTAACAACTCATTGGTCAATATCCTTATTATGCTCATTAAGTCTACATTTATCATCTTCATTATCAGGTGTACATTTATAAGTATCATAATAATTACAAAACTATAAACTTGACAATGATTGTCATCCTTAAATCTGCATTTATCATAACCATTATTGCATTCATCTTGACTGTCTCTTGTTGGTACATCCTTTATTATTATTATTACAAGTGAGCTGGTGGAACTGTTAGCATAGCAGACGGAATTCTTTGTGGTGTTTCGCCTGTCTATGTCCTTGGTTCAAATTCTGTTGAAGTCAGCTTTGCCTTTTATCCTTTTGGAGTTGATAAAATCAGTATCAGTCAAATACTGTGGCATTCAATTCCTGATCGTAAGATTATGGTTTCAATTCCTGAAGCAGGCAACACATTTGTGTTCTTGAGCAAAACACTTCATTTCACATTGCTCCAGTCCACTCAGCTGGCAAAAATGAGTGACCCTGCGACAGACCTGCGTCCCATCCAGGTGGGCAAGATACAGGTCATGGAAACTGGGAAGCGGGCCCTTATGAGTTGATACGACTTGAGAAGGAAGGAAGAAAATGCTGGGGTCAGTGTAACTGGTTTCCCACCTCCCCCTCAAAAACTGTTGGTCCTGTGCCAAAATTTGAAACCGTTATTACAAGTGAAACCCATAGAGATCGTAGGGATTTCACTGGTGAACACTGGAGGGGGGGGGCTTTAGTTGTCTGTTGTTGTGATGATGAAAACAATGGCAAATGGTGAGCAAGAAAGAGAGAGGGAGAGGAAGTTGTGATGGGTATTAGCTGAGGTGGTAACTGAAAGATAGGGTCGGGAGGACCAAGTACAGCACTGACTAATCAATGCAAACATATAATCGTACACATGCATGCCTACACACACACACACACACACACACACATGAATATATACAGACATTCCGATAGTTTGTTGTGGTTTTTGTCAGAAGGAAGGAGTTGGCAGCAAACAATTTATTTTGTTAACTGAATTATAAGAAAAGAAAACCAATTACAATAAATTGCATGTACTTTAGTGTACTTTAGTGTGAGTAATCTTTGTCACTGCTGCCATCACTTCTGTAACTACCAACAACAATATACAACAGCTGTTACAACAAATAAGCACTACCACCATTTACCGTTATTGCCTCTTATTTTGTCCTTTTCCTCTGGCTGTCTCTTCTCTCTCTCTCTTTCTCTCTCTCTCTCTCTCTCTCCCTCTCTCCCTCTCTCAAGTTCCTTCCCTTAGTGTGTGGCATGAAAGGTAAGGAAGAACATACTATTGTATTAACATACAGCTTCAAGAGCTTCATGATTTAATTACTTTACCTATCATTTCTCATCCCGTCAGTCTTCATCTGTTGTAATCATATCTATCAGGTCTCTCCGATTTCATTCAACTAATTTCTGTCTTATTCTGTTTCAGTTTACAAAATGTTTATTCTAAAATGCTTATCAGTGGTGAAAAATATAGATATACGTAAGTATGTATAGCATTTTGTTGTTTTGACTGTCATATTTCTTGCTGGTTGTGCACAGATGCACGTTTTCCAGTCATAACTTTAAGACTGGCATAAAATATTAGGAGTGGTTTGAGGTAAGGGAAGAGGAAATATCAATTGAGGTGGGGGGGGGGGGGGTCTGCAAACTGTAATTTGACTCTTGTGGGTAGCTTGGGTAGACGTTAGAGGTTGTGGGAAAACCTCTAGAAACATATTCTATTTGTTGTTGTGTCAGTAATATATTGGAGAGAAGATAAATGGTGATATATCAGCTGATTCAAGGTATTATTCATGGGATCAGATCCCTTTCCATCTGACTGGAGAAACATCCATCTGTACCCAATAACATACAAGTGAGCACCGGATCCAATTGCAGTCAGCTGTACCCTTTTGGGTACAAGCAAAAAAGATTCCCCCACCAGCCTGGAATTATGCAAGATACTGTATTGTCACCAGGAATCTTGCTATCTTCAGGTCAGGGACTTTTTACAAGAATAAATACACCTAAGGAGCCAGGTACTGGTGTTAGGCCTGACACAAACAGCTGAGTTATTACAATAAATAGTGACAATTAGTAACTGTGACCTTGTCTTGATTAATTAATTTGGTTAAATGTTTAATGTTTGTGGAGCAGTGTCTGGGTTGCTCGAGTTTTTTCTCTATTTCTCCATACAGCAGTTTGATGAAGGATACAGTGGTAGTTACTTTATTCCAACCATCATTGTACAATTTGTTGGCAGTAGTACTAAGGAAACCTTAGTTTCATTGTGCTTTCATCAATAGAATGTACCTACTTGTATACAGGGCACAGCAGAAAGGTTGCCCTGATTTCAAAGGTTAATAACAAAGAAACTCATGAAGATGCAAGAAAAACCGATGCTCTCCACTCCAGGCCATGGTGGGGACGACCGGAGACATGAGAAATAATGGCAATAATCGAACTTCATAGAAATACAGTTTTTTCACGATTCTTCATGTGTTTGCTTTTTTATTAACCTTTGAAATCAGGGCAACCATTCTGCCGCACCCTGTATGTGTGTGTGTGTATGTATATATGGGAGTGGCTGTGTGGTAAGTAGCTTGCTTACCAACCACATGATTCTGGGTTCAGTCCCATTGCGTGGCACCTTGGGCAAGTGTCTTCTACTATAGCCTCGGGCCGACCAAAGCCTTGTGAGTGGATTTGGTAGACGGAAACTGAAAGAAGCCCATCGTATATATGTATATATATATATATATATATATGTTTGTGTGTCTGTGTTTGTCCCCCCAACATCGCTTGACAACCGATGCTGGTGTGTTTACGTCCCCGTAACTTAGCGGTTCGGCAAAAAAGACCGATAGAATAAGTACTACGCTTCCAAAGAATAAGTCCTGGGGTCGACGGTTTGACTGAGCACTGGCAAGCCAGAAGGCTGTACCAGGCTCTAATCTGATCTGGCAAAGTTTCTACAGCTGGATGCCGCCCATACTACGACAACGCCAACCACTCCGAGAGTGTAGTGGGTGCTTTTTATGTGCCACTGGCATCAGGGCCAGTCAGGCAGTACTGGCATCAACCATACTTGAATGGTGCTTTTTAGGTGCCACTGATGTGCTAAAAAGGAAACCCCACAAAATATTTTATTTCTTTACTGCCCTCAAATCTCTCGCTATCTTCTTGAAAAATTTCATCAACACCAGATATGATGTCATCATCACTACGATACTGGCTTCCAGCCAAGTGTTTCTTCCTGTTGGGGAGCAGATGATATGGTTTACAGAGGGAAAGAGTGAATGAAAGAAGCTGTGTGTGGGTCTCAATGCACCGGCTAAAATATTTGTGGTATCTTTCAATTGGACTTTCTAAAGTGACATCAGGTGTGTAAGGTGATCGAGTACATTTGGTTCTGAAACAGGTATTTTGCCTTTCTGAAGCAGTTTTGTACAGGTGAGCTCAAGGATTTTGTGAGTTGTAACTATTTATAAGATTATACTACAATAGTCTGAACTGTGTACTGATTCCTCTTTCATTTAGACAACAGCATCTTGAGATGTTGTTTAACTCTTATTAAGCTGTCAGTTTCTTCCCCACAACCTCCACAGACTGGTGTACTTCAAACTACATCATCCAATGTGTCCTTTTTTATCATTATGATAAAGGGATGTATTTTTAAGGAAAGTTTGCTACTATTTCAAGCATGTCAAATGACCACACAGAAGTGCCTTATTTTTGTGTTTCAACTGTGTCTGTTTTTGGCCATTATTGAAGGAACATTCTGCTTTTGTAAGAGGTTTAAGACTATTTAAGGGAAATCTACAAACCTTGGTGCCAAGGGATATTTTTTTTCTTTTTTTTTTCTTAGATTGACTGCCACAGGGTTCATATGTTTATGGTTTCAAGTGGCTGCAAGTATGGCTTCGTATATAAAGAAGGAATAAAGATAATTTGCCAGTACCGCCTGACTGGCTCCTGTAGGATTTTCGAGCGAGATCGTTGCCAGTGCCCCTGGACTGGCTTGTGCGGGTGGCACATAAAAGACACCATTTCGAGCGTGGCCGTTTTCGTGCAGGTGACACGTAAAAGCACCCACTACACTCTCTGAGTGGTTGGCGTTAGGAAGGGCATCCAGCTGTAGAAACTCTGCCAAATCAGACTGGAGCCTGGTGTTGCCATCCGGTTTCACCAGTCCTCAGTCAAATCGTCCAACCCATGCTAGCATGGAAAGCGGACGTTAAACGATGATGATGATGATGATGATGATGATAGTCAGGAACAAACAGATTGTAATGAAGTGCCTTCTTTTGATGTTACATTGATTAACCATTTTCAATCCAGCTTCGCCTTACTGGCACTTGTGCCGTTGGCATGTGAATAAAACATTGGACTGACTCCTGTGCAGGTGGCATGTAAAGAAACACCATTTGAGCATGGCCGTTGCCAGTACCGCCGGACTGGCCCTCATGCCAGTGGCACGTAAAAAGCACCCACTACACTCTCTGAGTTGTTGGCATTAGGAAGGGCATCCAGCTGTAGAAACTCTGCCAAATCAGATTGGAGTCTGGTGTAGCCATCTGGTTCGCCAGTCCCCAGTCAAATCGTCCAACCCATGCCAGCATAGAAAGTGGACGTTAAATGATAAATGATGATGAGTCCAATCCACTTGAGAACAACTTTTATCTCATGACCCAAAAACTCCCTATTTTAACCCTTCTAATTCTGACCCACATGACACTGCCCCTAGGTTCTCTGATACAAACTTCCTTTTTTTAGTATGATATAAATTAAAAACCTTCCATTGAAATTTCACATTGACTTATGCTCTGAACACTAGCTTAATGATAGCTATTTTACTGACTTTATTATTTTCACAATTAACTGAAACAAAAGCAGTGTATTCCAATAGCAATATGGTAACCAGAGGGTTAAAGCGGATTTAAATTCCTTTAATTCCAAACACATTTTTGTTCCCAACACCATCTTCATTCACTCTGATAGAGCACTTTATAATCTAAACACTTCAAACCCCTGATTCTCTCCACTATGAAACACTAACAAACTTCCTACTCTCAGCTTTTCTCCTTGCTGTGCAATCCTAACATCTAGCATCTATTTTTAGCTACTTCATTATTATCTCTTACTGTTACATCTCTTCCTACCTTCTTCAAAGGCTTAACTTTTAGCTTTTCTGGCTCTTCTAGAAGTACCATCACACCACCACATCACCTCTTGTCTGGTTGGAACCTTTCTCCATCCATCTATATGGGTCATGGCTTTTGACATCTCAAAACTCCCCATTGTTATAAGTCTCTAGCTCCTCCTTATCATACATCTCAGTTAATATTTCTTCTGGCCAAAGAATCCGTTACCTTAACCCTCCACCTCCAGACTGTCTCGTGTCTCTGAAGCCACAGTCGTACAGAAGACTGACTGCAGTGCTTAATGCAGGGCCTGGTTGCGTTGAACAAAATATGGGGGATCAGAAGAGGAAAGATTAGTGAAATGAAAGTGCCTGAGTGACAGGAAAGGCAGAGGGTGAGGTGGCACGTCTGTGGGGCCCCCTGGTGGAGTGTTTTTGTGTTCACTGATCTCTAGTCTTTCTCAAACATTCTTACATTCTTCACTGGGAAGTCAATTAATATTCACATCCAGTTGCCTATCCCGTTTCCTGGTGACGGTGAGTACGAAGCATATCTAACTTGCAATGTCTTCCTGATTGCTAGGTTATCAAGTGCCAGGCCTGTTTCCTGAGGTTAGCATTGCAAATGGTCAGCTCGCTTGTATTACAGAGCTTCTTGTGCTGTGGCCACCCTTTTCGTTTCTCATACTTTATCCTTAAATCTTAGTCCTGGTCATTGTATTTATGATCATTTCCATTTGAGCCTGATATGCCCTTCCTGTTGCCAACCATTTTTGCAGCTTTGTCCAACCCATGCTAGCATGGAAAGCGGACGTTAAATGATGATGATGATGATGATGATGGGTGCATTTTGTTATGCTGCTACAAGCCCTGCTGTGAAGGTTGTTTTTGTCAGGGCCAAAGTATTTTGCTGAACCACTAAGTTATGCAGACATGGCGAAACCAACACTGGTTGTCAATTAGTTGGAAGGGGACAAACACCAAACACACGCACATGCACACACAGGGTTTCCACACTGTTTCTGTCCGCCAATTCCCTCACAAGGTATTGGTCACCCTGAGATTATAGTAGACAATGTTTTCCCAAAGTGCCACCTAGTGGAACTGAACCTGGAAGCATGTTGTAATGTGAGGTTCTTGACCACACAGCCATGCCTGTGCGTGCATGCATGTATGTATGTATGTATGTATGTATACACATATGCATACAAAGAGAGAGAGAGAGAGTTTGTTCAAAGTGAGTAAGGGCATTTATATTTTAGTTGGCGGTAAACGGGGATTTCAGTTGCGTGATAAGAAGCTTGCTTCCCAACCACATGATTCCGGGTTCAGTCCCACTGTGTGGCATCTTGGGCAAGTGTCTCCTACTATAGCCTTGGGCCAACCAAAACCTTGTGAGTGAATTTGGTAGACGGAAACTGAAAGAAGCCCATCATAGGTATATGTGTGTGTGTGTCTGTGTTTGTCCCCCACCATTGCCTGACGACCAATGTTGGTGTGTTTACATCCCCATAACTTAGCACTTCAGCAATGGTGACTGATAGAATAAGTATTAGGCTTAGAAAGAATAAGTCCTGGGGGTGGGTCGATTTGTTCGACTAAAGGTGGTGTTCCAGCATGGCCGCAGTCAAATGACTGAAACAAGTAAGAGAGTAATAGTTTAGTTTAGTTTTGTCCATTGGTCAGCTGTACAAGTCAGTGGGTTGGAAACTCTGCTACCTGCTCATGTGAATTATTGAACTAACCCATGTTTAAGCCTTATGTAATTCGTGTTTTATCTGGTTCAAGTTTACATACACACACAGACACACACACACACACACACACACACACACACACACACACACACACACACACACACAAACTGATAAAAACCTTTTTAAATCAACCATTTCCTCCTAATCTTTTTTGTTTTCCTATTTCTGTATTCATTTCTTCATATTTCACTCTCTCGCCATTGTCAATGCTTTCTCTATTTCTTTTGTCTGTTAATCTGTAATTTTGTCACCTTTGCAGCCCAGCAGAGCTGCAGTTCTACACAAGCATAGCATCGGTAGTTGTGCAAATTCCTGCTTGTTTCCTCATGATGGACATCACACATGCCAAGGACACCCTCGACTACACAATGTTCTTTGCACTCATCACTAATGGTATCTTTTTCCATTTCCAAAGTATCACAGCATATGTCCTCATGGGCTATATATCACCAGTTACCCACAGGTCAGTGATTCAGATTCTACATTCATCATTATTTCTAAATGAAATTGTTGGGTTGGTGGGGTGGATACTCAAATGACAGAATCAGTAGAGCATCATTGGACCCAGCTCTCTTTACATTGAAATCTAGTCCGGGACTCCTCTCCTTTTCATCCTTCCAATGTTGAAGGAACAATACAGTAATTAAGTAGAGAAACTGACGTAATTGACTGAACTCGTGCTCCAGAATTTCTCGCCTTCTGCCTATTTTAGAAATAAATGTTTTTATTTGCATTAATAATGTTAACTATGGCAAAGTGGCAATCTGGCAGAATTGTTAGCTCACTGGCTAAAATGCTCAGCGATGTTTCATCTGCCACTACAATCTGAATTCAAATTCTACCACGGTCGACTTGGTAGGTAGGAATTGAAGGAAGCCCATTGTGTGTGTGTGTGTGTATGTACATGCGTGATGTGTCACTGTCATACAGGCACAGTCATTCAATTTGAATGTTCCACGTAAACATGTGGGGGTGGGGATATTACTTTACTTGGAAACAGGTGAGAGTTGATGACAGGAAAGACATCCAGCCATAGAAAATCTGCCTCAGTGAATTTCATCTAACCCATGCAAGCATGGAAAAGTGGACATTAAAACGATGATGATGTTAATGTGTTATAGCTTGAGGAAATGGTATCATTGTTTAAATATTGTCTCTTCACTCTTCAAACATAGAAGACAATGAAACGAGAGCCATTAGACAAGAAAAACATGTCAGAACCAGAGGAGAGGACCTGATTATCACCTGTGCAGGTGTCTTCTGGACTAGAGTGATTGGTTGGGTGGGGGACATTGATGTTTCGTTTGAAAAATCTGCTGGCTGATGTCTGTTGGAACAGACTGGGTTGGAAAGTGAATTTCCAAAGTCCTGAGGAGAAAGGAGAGAGGGAGGTGAGTGAGCTACAGTGAGAGTGATAGGATGAGGAGAGATTGTATCACATGGGACTAGATAGAGGTGGTAGGAGTGACATACAGGAGAGAGGGGGGGTTGTGTCAGGCAGGGATGATAGGAGGAGGAAGAGGAAAGGCTGTGTCTGGTAGGAGTGACAGGAAGGGGATGGGGTGTTGTGTCAGGTGAGAGTGACAGAGAGGAGAGAGTGGGGTGCTGTGTCAGGTAGGGATGAACAGCGGGTGGAGGGGCTGTTAGGTAAGAGTGAAGGGGAGGAGGGGGCTGTCTTGTAGGAGTGATGGGAAGGAGATGGGGGTGTTATGTCAGGTAAAGGTGACAGGGAGAGGAGTGAGGGGGTGTTGTATCAGGGAGAGGAGTAAGGTGGGGTGCTGTATCAGGTAGGAGTGAGCAGTACAAGTATGAAGTTAGCTACTTGAGAGGGGGGGGGAGAAGACATGTGTGAGTGTGTGATTGCAGCTCCTTATTGATCAGCTAATCATTGTCATTTAGTTGACTGCTTTCTCATGGATGTTGTTTGTTATGTCTGTGTGTGCAGTTGCAGTACTATGCAATGTCTGCAGCTGTAGCAGCAACACTTACTGTGTGTGCAGTAGGAGCACTGCACCATACCTGTGCATGTTTGCATTAGCAGCATCTTGCCATGTTTGCTTGTACAACAGTAGCATTATTGTATCTGTTTCTGGTGTGCAACACCATGGCATGTATGTATGTGTGCAGCACATTACGTACAGCATTGTTGTGTGTGTGTGTGTGTGCATGCACATGCAGCTGCAAGAAACATACCATATCTATGTATGTCTGCATTTGTAAAAGTTCCAGAAGACAGAATTTAGTATGTTTGTTATGCACAAGTTAATTAATAATGAAGGTTGGACTAATTGAAACAAATCTAAAAATAACAAATTCTCATATTAGCACAAAAAGTGACGGAATCTGTTTCAAGGAATTTAGTCAAACTGATTCTTCAGTACTCATCTTGTCTCATGTTTTGTGGAGCCTGGGAGTGTGAGAGGTAAAGTCGACTTCAGTAAGATTTGAACTCCAGGCTGTAACTAGTTTAAGCATTTTTACAGTCCACCACCTTTGAGATCATCATCATCATCATCATCATCATTTTAATGTCCACTTTTCCGCCTTTGCATGGGTCAGATGGAATTTGTTGAAGCAGATTTTCTATTACCGGATGCCCTTCCTGTCACCAACCCATACCTGTTTCCAACCAAGGTAATATTTCCTACTGGTCAGGCATGTTTTTCGTGGGGGACTGGAAATGGACAATATTGGTCATATGACTGTGATGGTCATTTATGACCATCATGTGATGTCTAGAGAAACACACATACAGTGGACTTCAATTTCTGGTTACTATCTCCACTCACAGGGCTTTGGTCAGCCTGAGGCTGTAGTATGAAATTCTTGCCCACAGTGCCACACAGTGGGACTGAATCTAAAACCACATGGTCGGGAGGCAATCTTTTTAACCAAACATCTACATCTATGCCTATAAATAACCATTTTTAACAGATACAAAAATCGACTAAGAACATAAGGGGATGTAACTAGACTTACTACAAAACCTTTTATCCAGTACTCTGCCCCTCTGCCACATACATAGGTAATGAAACGTCTGACCCATGTTGGGCACTGGGAAAAGTCAAAGTGTGTGTGTATATATATATCGTCATCATTTAACATCTATTTCCCATACTAGCACAGGTTGGATGGTTTGATAGGAACTGGCAAGTCAAAAGACTGCACCAATGTTTGTTTCCTTTGGCATGGCTGGATGCCCTTCCTAATGCCAACCACTTTACAGTGTGTGTGTGTGTATTTTTGAATTATGCAATAGAAGCAGCTCTATAGTAAAAAAATTTTTATCAATATAACATAATATAGGTGTGTCACTGAAAAGCGAGGAGCTGCAGTTTTTGTCTGGGGAAAAATCCCTTTATAGACATACTGTGTTAGAAAACACAATATACTTCAGAGCCAAGCAAAACAAAATCACCCTTGTTGTGTGTGTGTACACCTACCTACCTACCTTGGTCAGTTGATGGTAATCCAGAAGACAATGAGTTCAGTGCATAATAGCATAGATAACTGATGTTAAATGAGCTGACAAAGGTAAGACTCTGTAGTCACCTGACCTGCTTTAAATAGCAGTGATATTTCCCTCAAATCTCTCGCTATCTTCTTGAAAAAGGAACAACACATTTGAAAATGTAGTTGTAGATCATCCTCAACATTTAATGTCAGCTTCCATGCTGGCCTGTGTTGGATGGTTTGATATGATTTGATGAATTGGAGGCCAGAATCATGCTCCAGTGCCTGTTTTGGCAAGGTTTGTACAGCTGGATGTGCTTAATGCCAACCTCTTTACAGAGTGTACCAAGTGCTTTTTTTCATGACTCCAGCACTGGTGATGATAATCTTGTATCTTGCAAGGCTAAAGGCTTAAAGTAGCCCCTATAACTGAGAGAGAATGTGTGACAATTGTAGGTGAGTGAACGAGGAGGGGTGGTAGGTAAGGGGAGAGGATAGGGAAGTATGGCAGAGATAAACATACATTGCAAAATAAATGTATAATATTGTTAGAAATGATATTTTTGCCAGCATGGCTGGTCAAGACTAGTGGATGTTAATGACTAACAGTTGAGAGAAAGAGACAAGTTTGTCACTGCTATTTTCTTGTATACACTTTGTTGACACTGGCTCAGTTCATTTAGGTAACATAGTGTAGTGTGTCCCTCACCAGGACACTTTTAACTATCCAGTGAGTGATTACCATAATCACTCACAGGAAAAAAAATTCAATAGAAATAATCCTACTGGGCTGTCATGGATTAGATGAGTCTGTCTCTGTCCTTTGACACAGAAAATCACCAATTGCTGTTGTTGTGTATATATGTATGGAGAGAGAGAGAGAGAAAGAGAGAATCCAGCATTCACAGCTTCATGTCTAAGCTTGCATGTCAGCTTTTAGGGAAACTGTGTGAGCAGCCAAAAATTGTGTCACTAGGATTTTCATTTTTTGAGCTATGAAATTTTTAATCTCTACATATGTGTGTGTGTGTAATTATATATGTATGGAACTATATATATATATATATATATATATATATATGTGTGTGTGTGTGTGTGTAATTATTTATATGTATATTTATGCATCTGTGTGTGGGTCATGTGTTGTGAATGGAGACAACTGTGTGAAAAAGTGCCACACCTTAGCAGTTGAGGGAACCTGTGGAAGAGGTAGACTCAGGAAGACTTGGGATGAGGTGGTGAAGCACGACCTTCGAACATTGGGCCTTACCGAGGCAATGACAAGTGACTGAGACCTTTGGAGATATGCTGTGCTTGAGAAGAGCCGGCAAGCCAAGTGAGACCATAGCCCATGGCCTATGCCACTGCTGCGTAACCAGCCCCTTTAAGGGCACCCTTCAGTCGTTGGGCAATAAACTGCGCTTGCAAGGACCTGTTGGGGCCAGCGAAGTCATTGTCGTAGATGATGACAGTACCACCTGATTGGTACCCATACCAGTGGAACATTAAAAGCACCATTTAAGCATGACATTACCAGGGCTGCCTGACTGGCTCCCATGCCAGTGGCACGTAAAAAGCACCATTAGAGCGTGGTTGTTGCCAGTGACACCTGACTGGTCCTTGTGCCGGTGGCACATAAAAGCACCCACTACACTCTTGGAGTGATTGGCATTAGGAAGGTCATCCAGCTGTAGAAACTTTGCCAGATCAGATTGGAGCCTGATGCAGCCTTCTGGCTCGCCAGCATGGAAAGCAGATGTTAAATGATGATGATGTGTGTGTGTAATTATATATATAATCTGTAGAATTTAAAATTTCACAACTCAATTACTGAAATGTAGATATAGATAGATAGATAGATACAGAAAAAGATGCACAGAGCTAAATCATGTATATGATTATATATATATATATATATATATATATTTAACACATGTTTGTAATATACTCATATTTGCTTGTTTCTTTCTTTTCATTTCAGTGTTGCAAATACAGTGAAACGTGCTTTCCTTATATGGCTTTCTGTGATAGTATTTGGTAATCCAGTAACTTTACTCAGTGCCCTTGGAACTGTCACTGTAACTGTTGGGGTACTGTGTTATACTAAGGCTAAAGATTATGATAAAAACATCGTGCTAAAGGCACATTATGCTGTGAAGTCACCTGATACATTGGACAAAATTATCTAAAGTTGCCTCAAGATGGAATCTCAGATTTGGTTATTAAAAAAAAAAAATACATATATATATACATATGCATATATATATACATATATAAATAACAGAAACAGAAACTTAACTTTTCTTCACCACAGGCAACTGCATTGATTAAAAAACAAGAACAACAAAGGAACAAAAATAAAACATGTGTCTGTGATAAGCAAGTCACACGAGGAGATGGTGTGTTGTCACTGATGTATATAAATATGTGCCTGAAAGTGTAGCACCTGCTTGCTGCATCTTTTCAGACTGTTCTCTTTTGGCCCCTCTTGCTCTCTTTCTTTGACCGCTGACGTAGCAGCCGTCCAGTAAAGAAGTTGGTGGGGTCAGACAGGCCATCATTCTTCAATTTTTTTTTTTTATTCAATTTTTATTTCGTTCTTTTCTTTTACATATTATTATTGTTATTATTATTATTTCTATTATGTGGAAGAGAATCATTAGAGTTTCAGAAGAAATGCTATTTGCAGCATTTCTTCCAACTCTTTGCGTTCTGCGTTCAAATCCGGCCAAGGTCAACTTTGCCTTTCATACTTTCGGGGTCAGTAAAATAAGTACCAGTGAGGTACTGAGGTTGATGAAATTGACTTCCCCCCCCCCCCTCAAAATTGCTGGCCCAGTGCCAAAACTAGAAAGAATTATCATCATTATTTTAAGGCGGCAAGCTGGAAGAATCATTTGCATGCCGGGTGAAATGCTTAACAGCATTTCATCCATCTCCATGTTCTAAGTTCAAATTCTGCCGGGGTCAGCTTTGCCTTTCATCCTTTTGGGGTTGATAAAATAAGTACCATTTGAGCACTAGGGTCAACATAATCAACTTACTTGCCCTCCCCCAGAATTGCTGGCCTTGTGCTAAAATTTGAAATCATTATTATTATTAGGAGGTGAATTGGCAGAATTGTTAGACCATCAGAAAAAAAAATGCCTTGCATTATTTCTTGATCTGTATGTTCTGAGCTCAAACCCCACCGAGGTCAACTCTGCCTTTCATCCATTTGAGGTTGACAAAATAAAGTACCAGCTACGTAATGTTGTTGATGATATTGACTTACCCTGTCCCCTCCAAATGTTTGGCATTGTGCCTAAATCAGAAATTACTACTGTAAGGAGGTGGTAGACAAGGGGTTGACAGAAACGAGAGAACATCAGACAAAAATGCCTTCCGGTATTTTTCTGGTCCTTTACTTTTTGAATTCAAATCCTGCCATGATTAATTTTGCCTTTTTCATCCTTCTGGGGTCAGTTAAATTAAGTACCAGCTAAGTCCCCTCCACCAGAATTTCTGAATCTGCAATAGTATCAGAAATTATTATTATTAAGGCATGAGCTGGCAGAATCATTAGAATGCCAAAATGGCATTTCTTCTGGTTTTACGTTTGAAATTCCATCAAGGTTGACTTTGCCTTTCATCCTTTCAGGGTTGATAAGATAAGTACCAGTTGAGCACTGGGGTCAATTCAATCAACTTGCCCCCTTCCAACCAAAATTTTAGGCCTTGTGCTTTTAGTAGAAAGGATTATTATTATTATTATTATTATTATTATTATTTTCATGACAAAAGAAGGCTGACCAATATATCATCCATTAATATCATATTTTTAAAGCTTTTGGAACAGGTGTTTTTTTTTTTTTTGTTTTTATATTTTGAGGGATGGGGGATGACGGGGTAAGATCTCTCAGGGACCCTTCCCCATTGATCATACATCTTCCCTACTTTTAAGACTTTTATACGTTTTTTTTTTTTTCTCTTTAAATAATGGTGGTGTATTGGAATGAATACTTAATATCTCGTATCTCCCTTTAATTAGGTTGCATTACAGAGTTTTTTTTTCTGTTTCTGTTAGGTTAACAGAACCCTACTTCCAAGTTAAATAAAAGCTGGTTAAAAAATAATATAATGAAAAACTAACAACAGGGAAAAAACATATATCAGAAAAAAAATAAATAAAACCACACTGTATAATAAGTAAAGATATTTTGTTTCTGTTAACTGGGGACTTCCTCTACATTCTATGAATGGTTTGTACAACACTGGAATAAAGAGCTTGTGGGGAGGGTGAACTTTGTATGCAACCATTGGTACTAGTTTTCAAATTCCTCTAAACTGCTCCCCCTCTTTTTCACACACACACACACACACACACACACACAAACACTTAGTAACTTATGAGGTTTAACACGATACTATTTGGCTGTGTAAACCCTCAAATTTTGGATGCAGACCTGTTTCAAAGGAAGCCAAAGCAATACTTATTCTGGTCCATATTTGCAGAGAACTCTAACAATATTCTAGAAACTTTGAATCTGTGCAAAGAATGGTATGTAAAAAAAAAATAAGGAAAAAACAAAAAAAAATGAGAAATTCTTCAGTTTGTTTATTTCTTTATTTATATACATATATTTATTTCTTCATTTATATATTTATATTTTTTCTGTTGCACCTCCCATCTCTTCACCACCACCACTGCCATCAAATGCAATTTTTAATGAGGGAGCTGCCTTGCAGATGCCTAACCTGCTAGGAAGAGCAGCTAAGTCTCCTTCAAATCATACCATGCCATCTGAAAAGAGAAAGGACACATTGGATGATGCTGACCTGCAGTTAAACAACAATGTATATTCATGAACTGTTGGAGTTAACCTGATATTTGAGACCACCACAAAACAAGAATGGTCTTTCTGATGCAAGTGTCCATACAGTTTCCATCTCCCCAATTTTATTCCCAAGGGTTTTGGCCAGATCACTAGTATGTTAGAAGTCACTGCCACCCAAGATGTAGTACAGAGAAATTGACTCTGGAATTGAACTTTTTAACCACATGGCCATATAAACTCCACCAAGTTGACATATCCTACATACGTTTTTCATAAAGCCAAGGCTTCATTTAAATTATAACTGCAGAGTAGGTGCTTTAAAAGGCAGTATTTGTATTGCTAATGAAATTGAAGAAAGTATGAATGTCATAGCTGCTCATTCCTTCTCCATGATTCAATGTGAGGTATTATGGTGGTGGATTACTGTTGCTCAATAATGAGGATTCAGATGTTGGATCAATGGAATCAACTGCTCCTGGATTAATATGTAAGTACCTGAGCTTTCCAGACACCCGTAGTCTGTTGTAGTCCAAGAAAGACTGTTCTTCAATTTCTTGCTGACCAACCTGCACAAATGATTTGTTTATAGTGGTCAAATGTGCTGTGCCTGTACAGGTGCACTTTGACATCTGTATATGTTCCATGTGTCAGATGTCATAAAGTGATTGTAGAGCAACACAATGTCATTGCCTGGTCTGGGAATTTCGCAACCATGAGTTTAATAACCCATCCCTTGGGCCACAAAGCTATGCTTTTCAAATATAGGAACAATCCAACTGATGGGTTTTTGTTAAATTTTTCTGTCTACACAATTTCAGTCACAAGGGCCAGGTCAGACTGGGGTTAAAGAAATTTGCCTGAGATACGATGCTGTGGGATTGAGCTTGTGGTTGCAAACTTCTTAACTGTTCGGCAACGAGGGTTTAGTTCAATCAGCTGAATAATCTGTTTCTGAAATAATGTCTAAGGGACAGACACTGGAGCACATACACACAGTTATCTTTTAAAAAGAAAGAAAGAAAGAACAGATTTTATGCTTAAGGGAGACAACTTTTACTGTCCTATTGTTCATGTCAGCTGCCTTCATATCCCCGGTCAGTAGAGCAGGGGTTGCCTGGACAGTTTCACAGGATTTCCGTTATAGAGTGCCGTTTTTAAAACACTGACTATGCTCTCATCTTTTGCTGAGGTTAGTTTCCTAAAACATTTTAAACAAGGTACATATGTTTGTAGGTATGTGTGTATGTGTACCATCGTAGTCGTTTAACGTCCGCTTTCCATGCTGGCATGGGTTGGACGGTTTGACTGAGGCCTAGCAAGTCAGGAGGCTGCACTAAGCTCCAGTCTGATCTGGCAGAGTTTCTACAGCTGGATGCCCTTCCTAACGCCAACCACTCTGAGAGTGTAGTTGGGTGCTTTTTATGTGCCACCAGCATGAGGGCCAGTCAGGCAGTACTGGCATCACCCACACTTGAATGGTGCTTTCTACATGCCACCGGCATGGGTGCCAGTCAGGCAGTTCTGGCGTCTGCCACAACAATGACATCACTTGACTCAACAAGTCTTTGCAAGCACAGTTTATTGCCCAGTATTGAAGGGTACTTATAAATTGGCCGGTTATGCTTCACTGGCATAGGCCATGGTTACAGTATCACTTGGCTTGCTAGGTCTTCTCAAGCACAGCATATCTCCAAAGGTCTTGGTCACTCGTCATCGCCTCCATGAAGCCCAACGTTAGAAGGTTGTGCTTCACCACCTCATCGCAGGTCTTGGGTCTACCTCTTCCACAGGTTTCCTCTGTTGCTAGGGTGTAACACTTTTTCACACAGCTGTCCTCATCCATATACTAGCACAGTTGTCTCTCTTGCACACCACAACTGATGCTTCTTAGGTCCAACTTTTCTCTCAAGGTACTTGCACTCTGTCGAGTATGCACACTGACATTACCCATCCAGCAGAAATACTAGCTTCATTTCTTTCAAGGCTACACATGTCCTCAGCAGTCATGGTCCATGTTTCACTGCTATGTAGCTTGGCTGTTTGCACACATGCCTCATACAGTCTACATTTTATTGTGAGGCCCTTTCTTACCAGCAGAGGTAGGAGCTCTCTGAACTTTGCCCAGGCTATTCTTTTTCTAGTAGCTACACTCTTAGAGCATCCACCCCCACTACAGACTTGATCACCTAGGTAACGGAAGCTATCAGCTACTTCTAGTTTTTCCCCCTGGCATGTGACGGAAGCTGTGTTCTGCACATTTTCAGTGTTTATTGCCCCTGTGCATTTGCCATACACAAAAACTATCTTCCCAGATAGCCTTCCTTTGATATTGCTGCACCTCTTATGTGTCCATAGCTTATAACAAACATCACAGCCACTGCACCAAGGACCTCTGTTGTCAGGCACTCTGTGACAAGGGTGCAAGGTATGTACTACGTATAGCCAACACATTAAAATCCATGGTACCTTTAATATCCAATATGCCCAGAAAACTTTTTAACCTCTTCCCTGGCGACTTTTTTTTGAGAAAACATTTCATTTTCAGACAATCTTGCACTCTCGTCTGATGTATCCAAGCTTCTAATACATGGTTCATACTCATTGCCATCTTCTGAGCTTAACATCTGGATGTAATTTGTAAAGAAAACAGATAAAAACCGAGAATTGATGTATAAACTCGTTTGTGGGTGTTTTTGAAATTCTATGTTTTGGACGAGTTTACTAGTTGCACTCCGAAAAAGACAAATTGGGTGAAGACAAGTCATCTTTGCCAGGTACGGGGTTAAGTCAGATGGTGAAATAGGATCATGCACATAGAAATCCTCTGTTGAGTTCAACACCAGCAGCATTGAATCTACACTATAGAGGCATCCTCTATGGCCAGTTACGGTCAAAGCCTGATTAGAAAAACCAAAAGAGTTCAAAGATTATTTGAAGAAGAAAAACACCAACTCTTTAATAGTAAAGTAGTAGACATTGCCACCTGTCACACATTTCAGTGATTTCACTCACTGGTGGAAAGCTTGAAAGCCTAGAGGATAAGTGCACCCGATACTCTCAGAAGTGAGAAAAGAAGCGTATGTGCAGAGCTTCCCCCACCTAGACGTCTACAACCAAAACATTTACATGTTCCTTGTACAAGTGAAGCTACACATGAAGGAATGGAATATGCTGTCATCAAAGGGTGCACAAATAAGGAAGACTTGTCATCATCTGATGGACAACTAGAAATAGAAGCTATCATATTAAGAATGTGTAGGTGGTGAGATGGCAGAAGCGTCAGCATGCTGGGCCAAAATGCTCAGTGGTATTTTGACTGTCTTTACAGTCTGAATTCAAATTCTGCTGAGGTTGACTTTGCCTTTCATCCTTTTGGGGTTGATAAATTAAGTACCAGTTGTGTACTGGGGTCAATCTAATCGACTGGCCCCCTCCCCCAAAATTTCAGGCCTTGTGTCTATACTATAACGGATTATATGACGAATGTGTGTGTGTACGAGTTAACATTATGTGTGTGTATGTATGAGTTTTATATCAAAATATTCCTACCTTTGTTCTCTTTAGAGTGGTCACACTTTTGAGGTTCTCTTGAGACTGTTCTCCTCTATTTTATTATTTCTTGAAGGCAGTGAGCTGGCACAATCGTTAGCATGCCGGGTGAATTGCTTAGCGGCATTTCGTCTGCCGCTGCTTTCTGAGTTCAAATTCCGCCAAGATCAACTTTGCCTTTCATCCTTTCAGGGTCAATAAAATAAGTACCAGTTATGCACTGGGGTCAATGTAATCAACTAACCCCCTTCCCCAAAACATTTTCAAGGTTTTGTGCTTAGAGTAGAAATAATTACACTATTTCTTTGATTGCCATTCCATGTAACCATCCTACTTTTTATGTCCTGGATACTGTTTAATATGGTAAGATGGGATTCAGGACAGCGAGATTTCCCAGTTAATCTATTCAAAGTGAACAACTACAGAGAGGCTTTGTTGATTGCTTGACGCAGTTGGGTAAGATGTGGTAGTTATTCACAACAGTTTCTTAACCAGAAATATTTCATTCCACAACATACAATGTTAGTCAATAGAGTCATCAGGAACCGATGACCTGAGGCTAAACCAGCTTCTGCTTTGGAAGGCCAATATTTTTTTTGTCAAAGTTGTTGAACGGTCATGGAGAGCTTGTGGCCTGAGTGACTTTATGAATGGCATACCGAATGAAAAATTACCTTGAATTTCTTTATAGTGTGGCCTGCCAAACGAGGAGCAGTGTCTCATGTGGCCTGCTTCTCAAAAAGGGTTGCTCATGTCTGTTGCAGATCCTACTCAGAATCTATCCCAGTAGAACCACTTCACCAGTAAGAATTCAGAATGTCATTACTCTCAGATACTCTACTCCACTGCTTCTTTCTACTTCTTGAAGAATTCTGGAGATGTGGAAATGTACTTTCAAAATCTGGGAGTTAAAATATTGACCTGAAGAAATGAAAATAAAAAAGTTAAAGAGTCAAAATTACAAAATTAATTTATTATAAAATATGTGAATGACAAAACAGAAGATGGGGAAAAAAAAACAACATACAAATGAAGAGAAATTTTACATATTTATTTACTTTAATAATATTTTGGTAAATGTAAAAAGTCATTTTTCAGCAACACTGATGTCACAAAAAGATAAAGGCTTTTATGTATATATCTCCTTTCTTTTCCTCAGAATCACTTTAGCATGTTTTCAACAACTGTTAATTATGATCAAATTAAATAATGATATTAAAAAGATGACTTTTCTTCTCAATATAAGTTTGGAGACAGAAAGCAAAATTACTACACAAGACCAATTATTTTATTTAATTTTTTTTTAATTGATTTTCTTTTTTTTTTTGTGTGTGTGTGTGTTTGTGTGTGTTCCATTTCAAAAAGGTTTTTGAAAACAAGTTTCTCACAGCTGGTCATAAGTCTATAATACTTGTGTGAAGTAAAGAATTTTTCAAGAACCAACACATCTTAAAGAGTTTCATCCACTGAACAGAGCCTTTTTTTTTTTCTTTTCTTTTTTGGTAAACAGAAGATGCAGAGTTACCTGCTTCACAGCTGACTTAATTTACTTAGTAAATCAGAATTGTTCCCACGTATCAGGTGGACAGAATAGTAGTAGTAGTAGTAGTAGTAGTAGTAGTGATGGTGTTGATGGTAGTGGTGGTGATAAGAAAATTATAAGTTTTTTAAAGTTCACTAACCAAAGTTTAGAGAGTTCAAAGTAAAATTTTTTTAAAGAACTAGATTATTATTAATATTATCATTATTACTATTATTATTAGTAGCTGTTACTCATATCATAGTTTTGATGTCAAAACACATTAAATCAAGCAGTTAAAAACAGAACATACAGAGTAAACGAGGAATTACAAAAAAAAAAAAAAAATGAAACAGCAACAATGATTAGGAAAATATTGTAACCATAGAAATTTATTAAGTAATAATAATAATAAGTGAAAACAAACAAAACATTTAATTTCAATAAGCGTTTTGATTTGTTTCGTAATTGTTTTGTGTTTCAACAGTTAACATATAGAGTCTATAACAAATTTTAATACTTTGAATAGCCGCAAAATTGGTTAAATCAGCTTAATTCACATATTATTATTATTATTATTATTATTGTTATTATGAACAGGTTTAACTGTACTGGTACAAACACTTCAGCAGCAGCAATAGTAGGAGGTATTCATTAAAAGACAAATTCATATAACAATATACCACCGCTTCCTTCAATGGAGGAATGAAGACATTTCCAAATAACCTAACTCTGAAAGTTGCCAAATATAAAGAACCCATATTTTCATAGGTATCCATTAAAGAAAACTGTTTTCACTTCTAAAGACAAGTATTTATACTGATTCCTAACATTGGCAAAAAGCCACAGATTTTTTGTGCAGAGAGGGTAAGGTGATTAAATTGACAGTGCTTGACTGGTATTTAGTATATTCACCCCATAAAAATGAAAGGCAAAAATTGACCCTGACATGATTTGAACACAGAATTTAAAGGGATGTAACTAAATACTACAAGGCATTTTTTTCCACCACTCTACAGATTCTGGCAATTACTGCCCCGCTCCCACCAAAAAAAAAAAAAAATAATATTTGTTTCAAATTTTAGCACAAGGCCAGCATTTTGGGGAAAGCGGCTAAGTGGATTACATTGACCCTAGTGCTTAACTGATAATCATTTTATCAACCCCGTAAAGATGAACGATAAAGTCCCTCTCAGCAGAATTTGAACTCAGAACATAAACATGGGCAGAGTGCTTAGCAGCATTCTGCCCAGCAGGGTGACAATTCTGCCCAGCCCACTGCCTTCCCTCAAAACAATATCAATTTTAAAAACTATTCAATTCAATTCATTGTTTTTTATATAAGTCTAGATATGTACATTCATTAGCTCTAAGGTGGGATAAATTGAAATTAAATACCCACCTTCATCCACTTTAAAGAGTGAGATTGAATTTATAACGAAGCCATTTCAAGAAATTAGTTATTGTTTGGTAAATATTTTTACACTTCAGAAAAGAAAATTCAAAATGGCATCAATGTGTATGTCTCAAATTTTATTGCACCAATTAAAAAGATGATTATATATATATATATATATATATATATATACATATATATATATATATATATACATATATATATACACACACACGCATGTACACACACATGTGTGTGCATACATAAACACACACACACACAACAGATACAAACATTTTGAATGAAACCAGAACTAAAATGAAGTTAAAACCATTAAAATAAAAAAAAAAATGAAGGGAGACCATTTCAGAGTTTTGATGTTTGAGTTGTTTAGTACTGAGTTTGTTGGCCAGTGGTGGAAGTTGTGGTTGTAATTATTAAAATTACAAATGGAAAGAAAAAAAACATAAAAACAGACCATGAAATCAGCCAGTTAATGATCAGCACTTTCAAAATAATATTGAGAAATATGAAAGCCTTTCTTTTTCACAGATATACTTAGTTCTTTCTGACCCCAAAACAGGCCTGTTGTTCAATGTATAATTCCCATTGTGATAGTGATGGTGTAGGAATCTCTTGAACAAGCTTGTCACCGGCAAGTTTGCTGGAGGCAATGGGTGTTGATCCTGAATTAAAAGCTGACAATGTTTAATGGAGCCTTATATAATAAGACTGAAACATTCAGAGACGCTTAGAATTTCCCACATATTTTTCTGAATGTTTCATTTCACTTTGGACAAAGAAGTTTTTAACTGATTGATGTTTGGACATATACACACACATCAGATATGAGTAGTTGGCAAAATTGATAAGCAGTAAACCAAAATTTAGAGGGGATTTTTTTTCTATGTGTTTTTGTTTTTAGTTAATGAAATTTTTTTTATTTTTTAATCTAGTTGTATTAAGATCATATGGTAAATACACAATGATGTGACAGATTCTTTGATAAGATTTAGAATTTCAGTGTATACAGCAAGGTTGAAAATGCAACACATTATATATATATATATATATATATATATATAAATAGAGAGAGAGAGTGTGTGTGTATGTGTGTGTGTGTTAATATGATATTGCTATAGCAGTTTTGATTTCTTTTCAGTACACCTTGGTTATTCATTTTGATAACAATATTACAGAATATTACAGGAAAAGTTTTACAACAAAAAGAGAGGAGGCAGAGGAGGGGAAGGGGAATATGAAATAATTATAATGTAAGTAAAAATTAATACTTGATAATACTTCTCAAAAGTACTTTTTCTGGTATATGGTGATTCAGAGAGAGAGAGAGAGCAGAAAGGAAAAAAGAGGAAAAATTCCAACAAATATTGTCATAAAATATATACAGCAAAAACAAATATAGGTACTCTGACATACTATTCAACTTGTGGAAGATAACATCCGATGAAAAACAATTAGATTATCATTATAATTAGAAAAAATATTAACAAAAATATTGTCAACAGTAAGGGAGATCTGAAACGGTAAGAGAACACCCCGATTGATGTTTTGATGGAAACAACGAAGGAAGTCAATAGCTGAAACTATGCAGTACAGATCTTCCACTTGGTTTGATTTTTTTTTTTTTTTTTTTATAAAGTGTGTAGTAAAATATCTGTTAAACATACAGGATTCTTTCACAAATGAAAGCTTTTTTTCTTATTTAGGTTTATATTGTGTCTTTAGAGCAGACCAGCTGAACCAAAGACGTACTTGTCCACATTCTAAGGATTTCTGGGGTTTTTTTCTTCTCTTTCTTCCTTTGTCTTTTTTAAAATTTTTTTTAAAACTAAATTCTTGCTGCTGTTGTATTTTCGAGAGTTCTGATGAAAAGAAACGGAGAACTAAACCTTTTGAACGTTGCCCTCACAAATAATGCCAAGCAGTGCAGCACGATTATAGTCTGGTTCCAGGGTTTGAGAGTCACAGGATTCAGTTGAAATGTCACCGGATAATCTGTTAATAATGTCTCATGACAACATCCAAAATGGAAGTTCCAGCAAACAAGAAGAATGGCAATATACAATAGATTTTGGTTGAAATGGGATTAATTCAGCTAAGAGATGTTTTGTCAAGATTTTAATTAAAAATTAAAAGTTAAGAACACAATGTACAGGTTTCCTTTTTTTTTTTTTGTTTTGTTTTGTTTAAAACAATTAGAATAAAAAATCGAAATATTTGAGAAACACAAGAGTTAAATGATCAGCTTAGTTTCACAATGAGTTCAGAGTTTATGTAGTAAGTTCTAGTTTAGAGAATATAGGCAACATCTTAGAGACCAAAATAAAACAAACAGAAATATTGTTAAGAAAAAAACAAAGAATGAGCACACAAATAGGATAAGTTTGTTAGGAATAAAGGTAAAAATCATTGAAGACAGCAACGTTAGACCAATTAGTAACAATATTTAGTTCATCCAGGATCAAATAATTGAAATAATTGAAGAAAAAGAGAGAGTGCAAACAGAATGGAATAATTGCTTTTGAGGCAACAACAAACCCACCAACCACAGAGTTCAGATGAGATACACAAAGAAGAGTGAACTAATTAGGACAAGTCACATAATTAGGATCAGAAATTTTG